>NC_048596.1:249142311-249364811 GCF_003668045.3 Cricetulus griseus | reverse complement strand
AATGTTTCTAATACCTGCCATGAAGAAAACAGGATTTGGTAGACATTGCCGGAGTCTCCCTTCCCCTTTGATGGAGTTGTGTCTGTGGCTAGATGCACAAGTGAACACCCCACATTGCTGCTGAAGCATTTTTGTCTTACTGTGCCTGGTCCTTTGGAGATGAGCTCTTGTGAGGATGAAGTATATGGTATATGGCCCAACCAGGCTTCTATCCAGTGACTCTTTGATTTTGGACTTACCCCTGGAACTGAAAGGAATCAATTTCTTTATTTATAAAGTACCAGCTCTAAGGTGTTTTTATTTTTATTTTATTTATAACAGTAGCAGTAACAGACTCCGACACAGTGGTGTCTTTTTCCTTAGGAGGGGGTTTGGTTTGAAGCCTGTGTTGAGGGTCTGTGGGTTGCAGCCCAGACAGCGGTGACTGGGGAGCCCCTGCCTCCACATTCTGACCTCACCCACTTCTGGGTTCTCCCCTTAACTCTGGCCTGTTGGGGAGGAGAAACACCAGGCAACTTCCATCCTAATGCAGACACATAGGTTTGTGAAACTCAACTGTAGGCACACAGCAGTGTTTGTACCTCACAGAGCACATGTTCACCCCACCCCCACTCTCCTCCCTTCTTCAGGCTTTCTCCCATTCTGGCCCTGCCTTCCTTGATGGTGTCTACCCCTTCCTGTGGCATTTCATTGCACCCTTTCCTTCTTCCCAAGGGACTTTATAATTAATAGAGATAAAGACAGGAAGACTGTAATGAAGTACCAACTCTCATGTGTGCCAGATTCACACACACACACACACACACACACACACACACACACACACACACACACACACACACACACACGAGATCAAAGGGCAGCCTCAGGACTGGGCTGCCTGTGGCTCTTCCCAGGCAGCCCACATCCTGCCCCTCTGCAGCTTAGATAGGCAAAGGAGGAAGTGGGGCTCAACACACTTTTCAGGACACTGTCTTTGCCTGGGATTCCAGGCCTCTGCCTGGCTCTATGGGAATGTTAGTTCACATCTGTTCATAAACAGCTCCAGGAGGCCTGGGTTAAATTACTACCAACCGCTGCCAGCCCTTCCCCCGTAATCCTCTAAAGATGGCAGGTAAAGATAGACCTGGGAGGGGCAGAGCCCTACCTAACAGCCTGGTATCAAATAGCCAGAGAGCTAGAGGGTCGCATTGCTCCAGGAATACCCTAATCTTGATTGTATTGTTTTTCCTGCCCCAGAAGGGAGGGTTTACTCTGGGAGGTGGGAGGAGAGTCAACACTAGGGTTGCTGGCACCCTGTAAGGAAGAAAAACAGGCTGCTGGTTCCATTTTGAAGGCTCAGCAAAAATGGCCAACAGACAAGCACATCCCTCTTCTGAATCCTTCTGCCACTATTGGATACACACAGGCTGGCAAAATGCCTTAAGAGTTACAGGGGAGAGGCTGCTGTCACTGGAGAGGGAAACTGAGCTTGGGCTTTGTGGGATTCTGGACTCCTCACCTGGAGCACAGACATGGCAGGTGATGGGGGATGCGGCAGGCCTGCGTGTGACCCCTCTTGTGCAGTGCTGGCTGCACTCAGAAAGTCCACAACAGCTCAGGGATTTCTACTTCCTGGCCGGCCTCTCAGGGCTTCTGTGGATATACTTAGCAATTACAATACCGGCTTGGGAATTTCCCTAGGATGGGCCAGGACTTGTTTCCAAAATAACACCTTCCAAAGCAGCCAGGGCCTTTTAAAAATTAGATAATTGTGTGATATTTATAAAACGAATTACATTGTGTTAACAATGTCTGTGCAGCTGGTTCCGAGGTTGCAGTAAATAACACCTTATGATTCATTAAGGGCAGCCAGAGAAAGGGCTTTCTGAAAAAGTTATTACTGTACATCTGAGTCTTTACCAAAGAAACTCAGGCAACTCTCAGAGTAGATAAGTACATTTTCGAGGCGTAGTGCTTAACTCTGGGTGTGTGTGGGAATAGGGGGCAAGGTTGCATTGTCCAGATTCAGTCGCCGACAGGGAGGGTGTTACACACCCTTAGCACTGCGTGCTGAGAGTTAGGGAGATGAAGCTTTGTCCCTCCTGCCCTCCATGGATTGGCTCTTAGGCTGGTGAGGGAGACAGATGTGTACACAGATAACTGCCACACGGTGAGCTAAGTGGTAACAGGCGTGGAGAAGAAATGTCACAATGGAATGAGGGATAGCAATTTACAGTGCAGTTGGAGAGGGGACAGCAGCTCTATAGCGGATGTCACATTTGAGAAATATGTGAGGAGAAAGAGAAGTACTGTACGTAAAGGAGATGTGAGCCGCTTTTGGGTTTGCTCACTAAATACCCCAGGGCCTTTGCACATTCTTTTTAACATTTTCTTTACGTGTGTGTATTGGGGGGGCACTTGTGTGCCACAATGGGTGTGGAAGTCAAGACAATCTCTGGTGTTCATTGTCACCTTCCACCTTGTGTGAGGCAGGATCTGTTCTGGTTTCCTGCCGCTGCATATACCACGGTAACTGGTCCCCACACTTCAGGGATTCTTCTACCTCTGTCCCTTGTGTCACCACAGGAGTGCGGTGATGGCAGACCCACACTACCATGACCTACTTTCTGTGGGTCCTGGGAATCAGAACTCAGGCTCTTACCCAAGAATGAGCACTGCACTCACTGAGCCAAGTCCTCTTCTTGTTCACCTTTGACTATGTTTGTTCACCAGTGTCCACTCTCACCGTTTTTGTTCCCGTTGCTGCTTCTTATCCACCTACCTGGGAAACATCTCCTGTGTTTTCTACCTGGTTCCATCAACAGAAACCAGATGCTGTGTTCCTTTGTCAGGAGAACCTGACTCCTTGGGCTCAAGATCAAATCCACGGTCTCACACCTGCTCACTCACCAGGTGCTTCTCCTAGCAGCAGTTATCACAGCTACGCTTTCCCCTATTTGCATGCTTATTTGCATAATATGTTTTCTCAATAGACAGAGCCTGCCTCTCTTTGTTCAATCTTTTCCCTCCCCATCTAAATAAACATTTGTTGAATACATTGGATAAAGGGCATCACAGTTGTAAAACAGCACCAATCAGAGAAGGCCTAGTGGCTGGGTTTTGCAGTTTGAAGTTCAGTATTCCCAACAGTTTCACGCATGCCTCAGATGCTTGTTTCCCAGCTACTGGCAATGACTTTTGGAGACTTAGGGACCCTTAGGTGGTAGGACCTAATTGGCATAAGAAAATCACTGGGGACTGACTTTTGAAGGCTATATCTGCCCCTAATGCGATCCCATCTGCTCCTCGTTTTGGTCTACTACAATGTGAACAACCACTGCAACCCATCCCCACTGCCTCAGGGCGGGCTACGAGCCATGCCCTTTCTCTGAGATGTACTTGTGCTGTGAAACTTGGAGCCCCAAACACATCTTTCCTCCCTTACGATGTCCTGTTGCAGCATAGTAAAAATAACTAGTGCTCTAGGCATGCTGAATCTTGAGGTATCTGGTTTGTGGAAAGATGAAGATTAATCCATTGAAGATGCTTTGAAGATCTAAGTCTCTGTTTATATATTAGCTAATTTAATACTTTTATGTATCAAGAGAAAGATCAAAGGTCTACCTCTTAATTACTAAATTATCATCAGATAGTATAAGTTGATACATGATAATAAAGTATTATCAAAATTATTTGGCATAGGCTTCATGTTTCAGATATACTCTTCCAAAGTCTGGAAATAGCTGAGCAGGTACAGGTGCTTGTTGCCACTAAGACAGATGATCTGAGTTTTTTGGGTGATGGCTTACTTAAATGCCTGCTGTGCAAGCACAAGGACTGGAGTTTGGATTTCCGGCACCTGTGTAAAATGCTGGGCACAGTTACACACAACCAAGCCTAGTACCAGACAGTCTGAAACAGGAGGGTCCCTGGAGCTCCCTACCTGGTCTTCCAGAATCCATGAGCTCTAAGCTCAGTGAGACACCTTGTCTCAAACAAATAAACAAATAGAGAGTGATGGAGGAAGTCTCACTGTCAACCTCTTGCCTCCACGTGTACAGGTGTGTGTTCACACACAGAGAGGAACATGTATACATGGAATACACAAACTGTGGTCATAGAGAAAATACCCCACATGTGACTCTACAGCTGCAAGAATTCTCATAAGGTTAACATGACATAGATCTCAGAAGTCAAGAGATTGGTTTACACAGTTTGACCCGAGAACATTCTTATGGGGACTGCTTTGGAAATAGAAGAAATTGAGACAGAAGATTATGCATGGAACACTAAGAAGTTTCAGGCTGCCTGGACAGCAAAGCCATGGGCTCTCACATAACATTTATGTCTGAAATGCTTCCCCCTGGCTCTGCCTCTTGGCCAGGTGCAGGAATATGACGCAAACAGGCCCCTTTCCCACCTCCAGGCAGGGCTGGAGTGTCCAGGTAGGGTGGGCCCAGTTTTCAGTCTGCAGTCCAATATTGCAGAGAATGAATGGAAGACTCAAACAACTTCTAGAACGTCTTCATGCTCCTGGAGAACTTGGAACTGAATGCCTGCTTTGCCAATTCTGGGTGTCTTAGCATGAGTTTATTTCTGAGTCTAACTTGCCTGACTTACTATGTGAGGTCTTAATGCAAGCTGGCTTAGATGCTGAGAGATGACTGCTTACCCTGGTATGGAACAAGTGTTTGATAAAACAGGAAATCTCTCTAGCTGAAGAAAAAGAACCTGTTCGATTTTACTTAAGAAAGGACATGTCCATAATGGGCTACAAAAGTAATGGTGGCTTTGAGAGAGTCAAAGAAAATAATTTCCAAACTGGGGGATATGGCTCAGCCAATGAAGTCCTTACTGTACAAGGATGAGACCCAAGTTAGATCTTTATCACCCACATAAAAATGGAAAGCCTGCTATGTGATGTGTGCTTATAACCCCAATGCTGGGGAGGCAGAGATAGGAGGAGCCAGGAGCCTCACTGGTCAGCCAGTCGAGCTGAGTCTGTGAGCTCCTGGTTCAGTGAAAGGACCTGTCCCAAAACCTAAGGTGGAGATGAAGTCACTGGGTGCTGACCTCTGGCATCCCATCCAGGGATGTGCACAGGGATGTGCACATATGTGCACCCTCACACATGCACACGACCATGAATACAGGTACACACAGAGAAGGAGGGGGAGGAGTAATTTGCTAAACCGGATTTTCAGACGTAATGTGACGTTCAAATGATATCCTCTTGTTGTTAAGTCAAGAAACTAGAGGACATGCGTTAGTGTTTAAAAATAGGGAAAATTTAAAACTAGTTTGGGAGCAAGCAGCAGGTAAGAGTAACACTGTTTCCAAGCAGGGATCAAAAGAAGAGGCGGCTTCTGCTCTCCTCTGAGCTTCTGATGCTAAATGACCAAGAGATCTATCTGCTCAGAGCCTCATCTCTTTGGCTGGAGATGAGGCCCTCAGGGCTCTACCGAGAAGACACTTGGGCTATTTCTAAAGAGCACAAGCAATGTTAGTTTCTGTGGGTAGAAAGATGGCCTCTCATGTGCCTAGTCTTGTAAAATGAAAAAATAAAAGAACCCAGAGACTGATGTTGGGGTTCAAGTTGCAAGCTGAAGACCAGAGAAACAAAGCAGCCAAGCCTCTACCCAGCTGAAATGGCAGTCCCATCTCCATGAATCCTCAGAGGCGAAAGCTCTCAGTTTCTGTCTCCTCTTGCCTTTTATTCCATTCTCTGCCCAACCATATCACTCCTGTTTCCACCTCCCTAGTGCTGGGATTAAAGGCTTGTGATCCCAGGTGCTGAGAACACCTTTGTGTGAGCTGTTTTTTTCAGGACTTGGATCAATTTCATGTAGTCAATGTGGTCTTTAACTAAGAGAGATCTGTCCACCTCTTAGTCCTGAGTCCTGGGATTAAAAGTGTGTACCACCACTGCCTGGCTAGCTAGTATGGCTGCTGGGATTAAAGGTGTACATTCACCACTGCCTGACCTCTATAGCTTGTAGCTGGCTTTACTTTCTGAATCCTCAGGCAAACTTTAATAAATCATAAAGAATACATCACCATGTAGTCTGTTCTGACCATCGATAGTGAGATGAAATCTAAATAACATTATTTCAGATTTCTCAAGATTTGGTTAAATAAACTGTTTTATTTCATAATACACTGACATTTCCAAGCCAGAATTCATGGATTTTGTTTCTAGAACTTGGAAGATTTTCTGGTTCTTTTCACCAAACTGCGTCATGTGATTTGAGGTCAAAGTTCCCTCCTGTAAACATTTAATTCTGTGGATATTTATGCAAAGCCTTTAATGTGTGGGCCCTTGAGCTATGCTGCATAAGCTAATGATGCAGCCTAGAAATTGTGGAGTCCTGATGAGGTTTAAAGATGTCCAACTAAAAAAACGGGCAATCCTGGGCACTCAGTGATCTTTTTGTGCTAAAAGAGAGCAGAGCTCAGGGGTGTGCAGCATGGAAGATAGCCAGACACAAAAGCTGTGCAAAGGTGTTGATTAAGATCCCTCTCTGGTCTAGACCTAACATACACCCTCAGATGTCATAGGAAAATTTTAACCCAGGATGAATAGTTACTTAAATGTTTCTTAAAGAAGTCTAATAGTCTTGGAATAGACAGGCTTAAATTTTTAATTCTAATGATTATAAGAATGTTGGCGTGTGTGTGTGTGTGTGTGTGTGTGTGTGTGTGTGTGTGTGTGTGTACGTGCACATGCACGCTTATATGAATGAATGGTGTGTGTACTATGGTGCATGTAACAAGGTGTGCATGTAGAGGTCAGAGGGCACGCTGTAGAAATAGGTTCTCTCCTTCTACCCTGGTACATCAGGACTTGACCTTAGGTCTTCAGGCTTGGTGGCGGTGAAATCTCTGAAACCCACTGAAACCTCTCTCTGGCCTAGATTTTGAGTTCCTTTATCTGGATATTAACTCTTTGCAATATGTGAATTTGACTGGTGTTTACCAGTAGACTGTCTGTTCCCCCTGTACAACAAGCTTTCATCTAGGCTTATTTTCTTTCCATTCACAAATTCTTCAGATATTCTTGTAGTAACGGCTTTCTGTCTGTATTTAAAGTCTTTAATTTGCCTTTCAGTTTTAAAGGGTATTTTTGGGCATCCTTTCTTTTAGCTCATTAAAAGGACCATTTCTAATAATAAGTATAGGGGTTGTATTGTGTACTTGGAGAGTCTGTTGGCTTACCATTGTTTGGAAATGATCTTTTCCACAAATACCTCTTTGTAAGTACCTTGAATACCTTGAATATCTTGTTTTTCATTTCCCACAGATTTTTTTTCCCCCGAGACAGGATTTCTTTGAGTAGCTCTAGCTGTCCTGAAACTCAATTAGTCAACCAGGCTGGCCTCAAACTCAGAAATCTGCCTGTCTCTGCCTTGTGAGTGCTGCGATTAAAGGTGTGCACCAGCTTACCCAGCTTCATTCCCCTAAAGTTTTACACTTTTACTTAACCTTTGACTTCCATCAGTTTTGTTGGGATATTCTAGGTGTGAATTTCCTTTTTTCTATCATTTTCAAAATGTTTAGCCCTTTTGAATATGGCCTGATTTTCTCCATTGGTTTTGGGAAACATTCCACCAGGATCTCTTCAGGGATTGCTTCAATTCCATTCTCTGCTCTGGGATCCCTTTTCCTCGTGGCTGAAACTGTGCTTCATTCAGGCTTGGGGAGATTGCACAACTGCTGAAGGCGCTGAGTTCTATCTCTGGGGCCCAAATAGTGGAAGGAGAGAACTGACTCTTCCAAGTTACCCTCTAACCTTCACACATGCAATGTGGTACCCTCTAACCTCCACAATGCAGTGTGGTGTGTGCATGTTCATACACACACACACACACACACACACACACACACACACACACACACCACACCCTCATGCATTCATCTTTCTCTTTCTCTCTCCCATACACACACACACACACACACACACACCATCGTGCATTCATGTCTCTCAAACACACATACACACATGTTCACACATTCATCTCTCTCACACATATGTGCACCACATCATACACCATGCACACACATTCATCACACACACACACACACACACACACACACACACAC
Organism: Cricetulus griseus; assembly: GCF_003668045.3. Lineage (NCBI taxonomy): Eukaryota > Metazoa > Chordata > Mammalia > Rodentia > Cricetidae > Cricetulus > Cricetulus griseus. The sequence goes on along the minus strand of NC_048596.1, from coordinate 249,356,729 downwards.
ACACCCTCACACATTCGTCTCTCTCTGTCACATACACACACACACACACATTCATCACACACACACACACACACACTCAGACAGACAGACAGACAGACACACACACACACACACACACACACACCCTCACACATTCGTCTCTCTCTGTCACATACACATACACACACACACATTCATCACACACACACACACACACACTCAGACAGACAGACAGACAGACACACACACACACACACACACACACACCACTCACACATTCGTCTCTCTCTGTCACATACACACACACACACACACACACACACATTCATATCACACACACCACAGCACACACACACCACATACCTCACACACTATGTAATATGGAAAGAGACAGTGTTCCGTTAGTCATTTCTTCTCTATTTTTCTCTCCATGCTATAATCCAGATATTTTCTTCTGCAATATCATCTGCTTCGCTTTCATCTCATCTGTACATGATACTCAGTGATCCTCATCTTTTGACTATGTTCCTACCAGTGATTATATTTCAGATGACACAATATGTCTTTGATCATCTCACACTACATTATTCCTACTTTATTGTTTGATTATGAAACATACTAGTCACAGTGATTCTAAAGTTCCCCTTTATTAACTACTATGTCTCAATTCCCTATGGGTTTGTTTCTGACTTTTCTCTGGACTTTTGGCTTGTTCTTATTTTTGTAAGCATAGTTAATTCTCATGACAACTGGGAATTATTTATTAAAAATGCAGAGATAATATTTAGCTGTGGCCGATGTTACTTTCCCCTGTGGTGGGCTACTTTGATCCAGGCAGGGGTTAAACTGTCCCCAAGATGCCCTTCAGTTTCCTGAACCCTGGTGAGTTTCTAGCTTGGGCCCTTGGGATCCAAATGAACGTTTGTGTTGTTACCAGGGCCTCTTGCCCTTAGAAGGCCGTGAACTCAATTTTTGCCTGTGCAGACTGGAATTTTGCTTTGTGGGACTGGAATAAGCCCTATTCAGTCCTTGAGTTTTTCCACTGTCTGTGGTGGAATCATCAGATGGGTTAAAGACAGGTCAAAAGTCAGTTCTCCACAGTACTGACCCTTAAAGTCAAGGAGCCTGGCAGTCCTCCGGTGCCTGCAAACAGAGGCTATTTTAAACAATTGTTTTCCTTCTTGGCCATTTTTGTCTCTGGTGGGAAGGCTGCACTGATCTAATCACATCCATTTTACAGGAACAGAAGTCAAAGGACCTGAAAGATTCAACCCAAACTGACATGCTCTCATCCTTCATGCCGTTTTCTAATAATTTGAAATGACACTGTCGGTCATCCTGGTTGTCACCTAGTTTATTAGAAATTCTTGATGAAGCTCTGGAAATCTTTTTTCTGTAGTTATAATAGAAACACCTCAGTCATGCCATGTAGTTGCATGCAAGACACGGCTTACATATTTTACGTATATGATTGTATTTAAGCTTTCCAACCGACAGCTGATGTCAAACATCTCAATTAAATTCTGCAGGTGAATTATCTGCAGTTTTATTTAGTGAATAAATTGTGTCTGCATTAATTTATCTCTAGAAAGGAAGATGAATACTGGAGGTAACGGGTATGAAGAAGAGGGAGCATTTGAGAGGAATTTGAAAGATCCGAAATTAGATAGGGGATTTGGTGACCAGGTAATTATAGAATAAGGATTGGTCAATTTGGATCACACTGAGGGAAGGTGACTCACTTTTTATATTGGAAAAAGAACTAATTTTTTCCAGGTCAATAAGAAATACAAACATTAGTAGTAAATAGTCCTTCCAGGAGGGAGTTAAAGGTAATCTCAACATGATTAGCTGTTTTCTAATGAATACATAAACAAACACTCCTTACCCCAGGTAGCACACCAACAAGAAATCAAAGAAATTATTTCATTCAAGTCTAATTTGGGGAATCAATGAGCTTAATTGGGTTTATAGAACCTGGGTGAGGGGTTATTTAAGGGACTGTATGGACGACTCAGGAGTAGTACCCTGTGGAAAGAAATGTCTCTTCCTCAACTGTCATTAACCTCTTACATATCCTTAGAAGAAGGGTCCTGGTCTTAGTTGTCTCTATGTTTTCAAAGAGAGGTGGCGTATCTTGGCCCTCTCTCCCCCAGCAACTGTTAACTGCCTGCATTTGAGATGGTAGAGGCCTCATGCAGCCCCTCCCTGCCTCCATGATAGACCTCAGTGGGCCCAATCTTGTTTGAGTTCCCTGTCAGTAATCTCAGCTGCAGACAGGCGGAGGAGGCAAAAGCTGTGGCATCCACAACAGTGCTTTAGGGAGAGGGGAAGAGAATCCCAAGCAGTCTTGTAAAACAGCCTAAAAGTAGAAGGAGCTAGCACACTGTGTTCCATCTGTCCCCCCCCCCCAGTCTGTGTGGATGGCTAAATGCCAGCTCTGCCCCCTCGCCCCCCATCTCCCTCCATGAGATAGTTCCTCTAATGGTCCCTGTTTTACAGTCATGTCCACTGGTCAGGAAATAAAGCCTTGTCCTTAATGGAGCAGTGTGGTGAGTCATCAAGTTGACTGAGAGCAATGCAGGCCATCAAGGTGCCAGCACTGAGTCCAAGCCTGTGCTTAGGTTTCAACTTGAAGTATCTGGGCCGGATGGAGCGAGCTGTATGGTTTCCAGAGGGTGCTGCATGCAGAACAGACTCGAACCTGCAAGACAATGGCTTTGCTGACTGAGCCATCGTGTGACAGGGAGGGAGCCGTCTCCTGGGGTAGACTTTGAGAGAAAAGGGAAGAGAATCACTTGATAGCAACAACCCATGACAGCTGTCTCCATTTCTGTCCCTTTGGGCTGCAATCACTCATACTTATTTCTGACACAACTCCTGTGAGTTCCCATTTTATTCACTCATATTCAGCATGCAATACATGACAGATGTATTGGATAGAGCAACAGAAAACTAAAGAAATCAGAGTTCGTGTGTCCTAAAGGATCAATGTCATACTTAGCTTGTATGTTAAAAAACAGAAAACAAAAAACAAAACCCCCAACTTTTCAATAAAGAAGGTAAAGTATGAAGGGGGTGAAGGATAAAGGAGAGAAAGAAAGAATCACAAAACTATAAGCCAACATTTAACAGCAGCCAAAATAGAATGCAGGGGAGTGGAGGTAGGTACAGGGAGGCCTGGCTAAAGCAAGAGATGCTGGTCCATTGAGTTGGGAAGGAGCAGTTAGCATGTCTGTCCCTGGCTGGATATGTCCTCCTTCACTTTTCATGTCTTCACAGTCATCAAGTCCTGACCGTTCCCACTCTGAAATCTCAACTCCACCTACCTTTTAGTCCCATTCAAGTCAATGGGTTTATTATGTACTGTGTCCTACTAGAGTAACCCGCACTCTCTCCATCCTCAGTAGTGCTACCCATCTAGGACTGATTTCAATTCCTGGATGGAAAAGAACTGGCTGTGGTAATGTATAACAGGGACAGAAGGATCACTAGGGCTCCCAGGCCAGCCAGTCTAGCCTATTTTGGCAAGTTCCATGCCTGAGAGAGACCCGTGCTCTGAAATCCCTGGGACACTGTCCACTGTCCCAAACAGTGGACAGTGGGGTGGGATGTGGGGGACCCCTTAATGGTGGGACTCATGGACTTTGGAGGGTAGAATGTTAGGGATTCCTTGGGAATGACTACTGGTTTGGTAAAGCAGACCAGAAAAGTCTGGATTGCAACTTAGAAGTGGAGCTGTGGAACAAACAGGGACAGCAAAAACTCATTAATTCAGTTATAGATTGAGAAGTTTTATTTTAGGAAAGAAAGGACAATAAAAACAATTTGCTGCCTCATCTAGAATCTAACACGATGCACTTAAAAATTATGGCTATGTGGTCATTAGCCAGTAGGCAGCCCTCCTCAGAGGCTCATTGTGTGGTGGGAAGTCACAGACCCCTGGGTGGCATTTTTATCTGTTTGTGGAGGGAGATTTGTACTTTGGTCATTGTGTGTTATTTGACTATCTCTTCTAATGTGGCTGTGTTAGCATGTGCTTCATTTGGGAAGCTCCAGGGACCAGGACGGAATTGATTCTATCTGCAACTTGGTGACAAGCACACTGTTGAAGAAAAATAAATATTTACTACAGTATTTATTAGTTTTTGGCCAATCGTAAATTAAAGCTATGAACGAGTTTAAGTAGCTTTCCTCAATCCCTGGGATTTATAGCTTCTTCAGTTATCTGTTGAATGAAGGTGGACCCCAGCCGTTCCTAGGATGGTGGGGCTTAAAGGAATTTAGCTTTTCCCTTCCATCTGGCTTTGAAATGTGATGTTGATAGGGGACTAGGGACTCGACTTTTATCTAAATCCCCCCTTTTCCCTTAGGTAGACTCCGAATTTTAGATTTCATGGATGAATAACTAAACTTAGTGAGCGATTTGGGACTATACTACATAAAAATATGTCAATAGTTCAGGATGACAGATAGCTCCCTTGTAACCAAGGCCACCTGCAATTTTTTATAGTCCCACAGCGAAAGCCATTCTGAACAGATAATCGATTCTATCACACCGTAACTTCAGCTCATCAAGGAGGCAAACACTCTCCAAGCAGCGTTAAGAAAAAAAAAAAAAATCATAGGCTACAGTGCTTAAGACCAGAACTTTTGAAACTTTGGGCCATTTGTGAAAGCTAGCCTTGACTTCTCTGCCATGGTCACAAGAGCAGAAGGTCCCACTTCTGCAGCTGTGACAAAGACAGGTGAGATCCTCATTAGCCTTTTCTCCCGAGTGCACATGATTCTTCTCTCCCTCCCTCCCTCCCTCCCTCCCTCCCTCTCTCTCTCTCTCTCTCTCTCTCTCTCTCTCTCTCTCTCTCTCTCTCTCAGAGATTTTTGATAGTAGTGAGTATGTATGAGTATGGGGTCTTGCCAGTGTTGTCAGAGTTTTGATCTTCAGTGCATTTGGAGAAAACTCACTTATTTCTTCTCAAATGACATTTCAGGTTCTGTCACAACCACAACCTGGCGATAGCAATACTTTGTTCTCCTTTAGCTTCTTTCTGCATTTCAGTGAATTAAGAATATGCTCTGAAGCCGGGCGTTGGTGGCACACGCCTTTAATCCCAGCACTCGGGAGGCAGAGACAGGCGGATCTCTGTGAGTTCGAGACCAGCCTGGTTTACAAGAGCTAGTTCCAGGACAGCCTCCAAAGCCACAGAGAAACCCTGTCTCAAAAAACAAAAAAATAAACCAACAAAAAAAAGCTCTGATTTTGAAACTGGAACCTCTAAAAGGCATCATGTTTTCACTAAAAATATGATTGTGACTTAAATGGTTTTTATTAAAGCTGATTTTTACATATAGTTGGTTCATCTGTTTCTTTTTTTTCAGCCGTTAGAATACCATGAGAGGTTTTACATTCATTTTTTTTTTCAAGTGTGGCACACATTAGTCATGGCTGCCAGTGGAGTAGTTAGTGCAATTTGGGTACAAACCAAAGACATTCAAATAGTTCTTGAGCTTTGAAAGGGTCCAGGCAATGGACTTCACGTGCTGGTCCTGGAGACCTGATAGTGAGCATAATGAGGTCCCTGGCTTAGGAACTGACGTTTGAAGATGCAGATGAGCAGCCAATATCGGTCTGTCCTAGTCCATTCCCCTTCTTGCTTTTGGAACCACTGCATAACTCAGTGATTTTATAATTTGCAAATGATTTTGAGTGTGGTTGATGTGAGCAAATATTTTATATGTGGGTCACAGATAGAATGGATGCTCTGGGGAGATGAGTGTCTGTCAGAGTGAGGAGGCATCTCTGCTCATTGATGGGTGCTCCAATTCCTTAGAAGCCACCGAGTTTTCAGTTTTAGTACAATATCGAACAGAATAGCCACAGATACCTGAAAAACGCTTTTGCCTGATTTCTCATCTTGCAACTTTGTATCACCATGAGGATGGATTTTTTAAAAATACACTTCTGCTGAGCAAAATATGGTGTGCCAGATTAATAACAGCCAGTAGGAAGTTCCAGATGTCTTTTATTAAGCAAGACACATTTTTCCGCCAATAGAAAACAATGGCATTCTTGTTACTAAATGTTTTGAGAAAATTTCATTGTTATTACATTTACAGAATATTATAAAATGTTAGTTTTGTTTGTAGTGGGTGATACTTTGAAAAAAGATTTAAAAATTTTTCTTCTGTATGTATGGGTGTTTTCCTGCATGTATTTGTGTACCACTTGCATGCAATACCCTTGGGGGCCAGAAGAGGGCATTAAATCCCCAGGAACTGGAGTTGCAGATGGTTGTGCCCTGACATATCGGTACTGGGAATCAAACTATAGTTTTCTGGAAGAGTAGCTAGTGTTCTTAACCACTGAGCCATCTCTCCAGCTCCACAATGCATTGGTTTTTTTTTAAGGAATTAAATGTGTTAAGCATTACTAAGAACTAATATTGCTTGATATAAATCTTGTGACCAAAATCTCAGTGGACTCATCAGCGATTTTTAAATTTAGTAACAGTATCCTGAGATGAACTGCCTAAGAACCACTTGTCTAAAGAAATGCCTCAACACATCCACCTTCCTAGAGGTTGAAGTACAGAATCAGTGTTTGCACTGGTTAGATTCCTGGGGTCTCGGAGACTTTCAGTCAGTGTGAGGCAGGTTTTAAAGGTTTCCATTGGGTTTTCTTAGTAGCTGTTCAGTATGCTGTGCCAGCAGCTAAAGCAAAGACTTACATGGACTGGTCCATTTTCAATGTCCTGTCTCCAGTGTCCCTTCCCAAGGTTACAGACTCCTCTAGGTTCTTTGCTAGGCTTCTAACCTCAGCTCCTGACGATGGAACATTTTACTACAGTTATACCATGTTTATTCTTTACAGAGATGTAGCTTTCAGCCCTCAAAATGCTTGAAGGCAATCAAAAAATGCTATCCGACTCTTTCTCGCCTATCTGGGCATGAAGAACACAGCCTGTCCCACGTCCTCCCCTTCAGGAAGCCACACCAAGCCAGCTTCTCAGTCTGGATGTGTTCTCAAGGTCACATATGTAATTTTTCCCTCCTCCAAAGCCTGAATGTCCTTAGTATTCTCAGAGATAATAGCGCTAAACCCATCAGTCATCATTTTCCTGTCCACAATTTTCTTTTTTGGCTTCTAATCCGGAGTCCCTGTGATTCCTTCCCACGGAGGCTTAAGTGGCCCCATTTAGAACCAATTTTCAGCTAATATTTGATGCATTCTTTCAAAATAGCTCCACCATTTTTTTGCTCTACAGGCTTTGTGTCTTTGGATTACACAAAACCAGAGGTCTAGAAATGGAGTAAAATAATGGGGCTGCTTTTTGTGTGTAGGGGTGCGTTTGTTTCATCGTTTGGGTGGGGGGCAAATGGAGAAATCTTTAGAAACTGGTGGAAGATGTGTGTTTTTGAAGACTTAATTTAAGGATGTAGTTCAGTCATTAATAGAAAGGCATAGCTCTTTCCGTTTCTCACAGCACCCAAGCCTTATGGTGCAGAGGAAGGGTGGTTGACGGTGGGTGGGTGAGGTTGGGCTGCATGAGTCAAGAAGGCATAGGTTTTTCTGGGGTTTCCCTTCCTTCTACACTCCCTTGGGTACCTTGTCTCTGGCTCCTCCTGTAAGCTGATCCAGCTCATGTGGCTAGGATAGATGAACCATACACAAAGCTTGTTCTTTTTTTTTTTTTTTTTTTTAAAGAAATTTTAATTCCTGCTTGTCAGACTAGACCAAAGCCCATGAGTGACAATAGCTTTGCTTTTCTATTATAAAGGAGAAAATCACAGTGCACCTGGTATTTCAGTGAATGATAGACAGATAGGCACACATGTGAATGCGTGCACGCGCGTGCGCGCACACAGACTTGAAAAAGGGGAAGGAAAACCTTTTAGAAATTAAGATTAAAAGTACACAGCTTGTTACCAGGAGCCATGATTTTATGAAGAGAGATGCACCATTTTTGTCCTGTCAGAAGTCTATTTCCCTAACTTGTTTTAAGTCTTTAAACATTTTTACCTGTTATCTCCTTTCCACACAATTATTTGGTTATTTGGTTTCTTCTTCTTCTTCTTCTTCTTCTTCTTCTTCTTCTTCTTCTTCTTCTTCTTCTTCTTCTTCTTCTTCTTCTTCTTCTGTTCCTACTCAAATTTCATTCTTAATTACCTTCTGGGAGGCAACATATTACAACCTGGCATTTTATATGATGAGAATTACCTCTCACAACATGGTATTTGACTGAATTTGACTGTCTTCAATATCCTGGAGGTGAGTTCTTGGGAGTTTGTTAGGGGTTAGAGGAGGGGTTTGGAAGGTGGCTCGAGATTAGTGGTTCTAACCGGTGGCTTGTGAGTTGGTTAGTTGGAAACTTTGGGGGAGCTAGAAACCGGGGTCCTCCTCAGTGATTATATGAGTGCAGCCCAAAGAGTGGAGGTTTAAGTGATGCCCAGGTGTTCCTTGAAAATATGGAGTGAGCTCCCGTTTATGTCGGGGTCAGTTCAGGAAGCTATGATGGAGTGTCTTAGGCTTAGGACAAAAGACTTGTAGATTTGAGTCGCCTGGAGCCAGAAGACTAACATGATGTCTACAACATGGTCTACATCTGGTAGAGATACTCCCATTGATTGTAGACTGCCAGTTTGTTGTATCTAAACAGAGTTGTAAGTGAGAGATTGAGGCTCTTGGCACTAGTTCTATTTGATGCACTTTGATGCACGAATCACTTCCCAAAACCCCAACCTCTGGATACCAGCAAATCTGTGGGGTAGAATTTCAACATGTGTCCATAGCAATGATCCCAACAGCCTTCAGGCTATTCTCATTTCTACTTCTAAGAGTGGCTTAGAGGTTTGGAGTTAATAACAATGACTCTGAGAAGCCAGGCATAGTGGCTCATGCCTTTAATTCCATCACTTGGAAGGCAGAGGAAGCAGATCTCTTAGTTCAGGCCAGCCTGAACTAAGAGTTGGAATCTCGATGTAAATTTCATTTTTTTGGTGGCTAAGGATGTTGAACATTTTTTTTTAAATTCATGTATTTATTGACAATTTATTCATTTATTTGCCTTCTTGTTTAGTTTTTTTTTTTTTGTATATTGTAGACATGAATTCCCCTTTAAATGGATAGCTAACCAAGTCTATAGGCGGTGTCTTCACTCAGTTGTTTTCTTTGCTGTCCAGCAGCTTTCTGATTCATGGGATGCTATTTATCAGTTATTGCAATTATGTCCTGAGCCATGGGAGTTCTTTCGGAAGTCTCTTGCCATTGACCATATCGTGAGGTGTTTTCATCCCTGAGTTTTGGGATTTTAAGTCATACATTAAGGTCTTTGCTGCACTTTGAATTCATTTTTTTTCCTTTTATGGTAAGGGTTGAGAGCTATGGATCCTCCTAGTCTTCTGCATGTATATCTGTGGTCTTTCCAGGGACATTTGTTGGAGATGCTCTTTTTTCTTCAGAGTATATCTTTTTATACCTTTCTCAAAAATTAAATGGCTGTGGGTGCATGGGTGTATCTCTGGACTCTCAGTTCCACCACACTGGTTTCTGCATCAGTTTTTGTTCTGGCATTGTTTTTGTTACTATGTTGTGTAGTCAAGTTTGAAATCAGGTGTTGTGGTACCTAGAATGCTGTCCATTTTAACCCAGGATGGCCTTAGCATCTCCTGTGCTTCCATGGGAATGAAACTCAACCTTGCTCCTCCAGTTTTGTGAAGAATGGCTTGGTGATTGCATCACTCCATACACAGTTTTCAGTAGTATTGCTGTTTTCATGACGTTAGTTCTGCCAGGCCAGCAGCATGGGAGGTCGTTTTTTCTTCCATTGTCTTCTCCATATCTTCCTTCAGTATTTTAAAGCTTTCATGTACAGGTCTATATCTGCAAATGGTTTGTTCTCAGTTTTTATGGCTTTTTAGGGGTGAAGCTGGTGGTGGACACTAGCATTGCACCTTGATGTTTCTGACTTTTTAGTCTATTCAGTCCCCAGGGGCCTCCAGTCAGCGACACATCACATTTCACTTTTATAGAACGTTAAACATTATGCATTTTTATTAATTTATTCGCTGCTCCTTTCTTAGGAAGATATGCAGAGACAAATTGAATTCTCTCTCATCCTAATAAATGCTGAGTTGTCAAGGATATATAAGCGTTAACAAAGTCTAAAATGAAAGGAGACACCAATTGGCAGTGGGAGGTGAGATTTCAACGAGCGCCTACAAAAATGAGCCAAGGAAGATTAACTTGAAAGAAGGAAATTTGGAGTATGTGTTTTTTCCTTTTTCAGCAGTGAAAAAATTTGGCATCCTCGGCATGTTTGTGCCTATATTTATGGAAACCCGGGCATTAGAAGCTCTGGTACTGGAGTTTTGGAAACATCCCAGTGTGTACACAGTAACTGGTACCCTGTCTCACCTCTTGTGTTTCCCCTCTAGGGTTCCATATCCATGTACTATATAACCCTGACTGGATAGCATTCTGAATCTTGGGACACATTGGCATCCTTTGAGAAGTACCATAGAATGAGAATAAACCACTTAGGATTCTTCATAACCCCCTGGTTTCAAGATTTCCTCCCATATTTTGTGTTACAGGCGATGTCAAGATCACACACAGTGATTCAGAACTCAGTCAGAATTCCCACTCTGTTATTTACCAGCTGTTTTATTTTAGTTTCGAGAGGAGGTCTACGTGGGCCTTGGTTGGCCTTGAACTTGCTACCCTACCTCACTCAGCCTTCTAAACTGCTGGGGTTACAGTATGGCATTGGTTGGAGAAATAAACAAAGTTGAAAAGGCATCTGTTCCACACAAGTCTTATAAATATTTAGCTAGTATCTGATGTGTGGAACTGACATTTGAAAGTCTTGCTGTACTTTTTGCTACTCACCCATTGAGGACTCATCCAAGACCACCTGCCTGGAAGTGTGGATACTGCTTGACAAGTCACAAACACACACACACGCACACACACACACACACACACACACACACACACACACACGTACGTACGTATAGTTAGGCACTCATTAAAGGCCACAACTTAATAAATCAGAATAATTATGTTTTGAATTCCTTCTAGAATTTTGATCCACAACACTGACCAAAGCTTCAGAAGGTTAGTGTATGGTTGTGGGGCACTGCTATATATGCATGATTCAGCTGTAATTCTGAGACACCCCCTGCCCCCTCCAGTCAATAATAAAACCGTGGCTTTTCTTTACAGATGGAGCTATCTAGGGGAGCCTGTCAACTCTTCGCTGAGCTCTCCTTGTGGATGTGGATGTTTTGACATCTTCAGCCTCAGACTTTGTGTCAGTCTTAGCAGCTGAAGGTAAATGCTTATTCTGTTTATTTGAATGGGTATTGCTAGTTCTTAAGCATGGAAAAAAATAAATGTGTGCTTTGAAACATACAATCTGGTGAATAGATTCATTTTGGGTGTGCATGTACAGGGCTGTGGATCTGGCCCAGGCATACCTGATTGCTAAGCAGGTGATCTACACCGAGTTACACCCCCAGCCCAGAGTTCTGGTGTCTTAATGTTGATAAAATTCATCGTGAAATACAAATTTAAAAGGAGAAGGAGAAATATACGTTGCAATGAATGTAGGAAACAGTTTCTCTTTAATACTGTTGAAATCTTCGTAATAAGTATCTTTGTATCCACTTATAGTATTTACAGTTCTTGCAATATTGTAAAGCAGAAGGAAAACAAACTTAAGAGGCAGCCCACTGCAGGACTGAAGGAGCTGATAAACTATAGGCAAACACTGAAAAATGCAAACATTACTTGAAAAAGCAACAGGAAGTGAGTCTGGATTTGCTCACCTCCTAAGAATTCAAGGATGCAAGAGACTGAGTCAGGGTGGGGTCCTTTCTAAGACACTCCTTTTCAATTTGTGCCTAAGTAAATTGTTTTCTAGTGTTTGACATGGAAAACATTTTTGTAAAGGGTGGACGTAAGAAATGTCCAAGTGTGTTTTATTTTCCAATTTTTCCTCTCTCCTTTTCTTCTCTGGGGTTGTTCTTAAGTTCCTGCAGCATTAAGCTCAGGCTGTCAGTCCTTCCTTGTCAGGTCCCTCTGCTAGCCAGAGCAGCTGTTGTAGCTGGCCTCTCCTTCCCACTCCCCTTCCATGCTCAAACAGCTGGCTAGAACTCCTATATGGCCTTTGTCATCAGTTGCAAGCTTGCTGCATCCCAGGTCCCATTATCCCACACTTTCAGACCCCTGTCCCTTTCCTTTTTCTTCCTTTAAAATAAAATCATCACAATTATTTATGTATTCATGCGTGTGTGTGTGTGTGTGTGTGTGTGTGTGTGTGTGTGTGTGTGTGTGAGTGTGTGTGTATGTATGTATATATGTACATATATATGTGTGAATGTGCATGTGCCATTGTGTGCATGTAACGGTCAGAAGAAAACCTGAAGGATTCTGTTGACTTCTACTTTGTCGGCCATGGGGAACAAACTCAGGTCCTCTGGTGTTGTGGAATATTACTTTAACTATGTAAAGGTGTGTTACGTTTGTTTATGCTGCATTTGTTTAATGATGTAAAGATGTGTTGCTGTGCTTGCCTAAGGCACCTGATTGGTCTAATAAAAAGCTGATCAGCCAATAGCTAGGCAGGGGAGGGATAGGAAGGGCTGGTGGGCAGAGAGAATCAGTAGGAAGAGGAATCTGGGCTGGGGGCCAGGAAAGGAGGAGAGAGAATGAGGAAGAAAGAGAGGGGGCAACCAACCAGCTGCCAGCTAGCCATGGAGAAAGCTGTGAAAGAAGGACATGCAGAATGAAAGAAAGATAAAAAGCTCCAGGGCAAATGTAGATGAAGAGAAACAGGTTAAATTAAGTTATAAGAGATAGTGGGACAAACCTAAGCTAAGGCCGAGCAATCATAACTAATAGTAAGTTTCCATGTCTTGATTTGGGAGCTGGTTGGTGGTCCAGAGAAAGCCGGTTACACTCTGACTTGCCACCAAGTGCTTTTACCTGCTAAGCCACCTTGCTAGTGGTCTCCCCTGCCCCCTTCCTTTTATTACCCGCCAGCTTGGACACTTTTCTCTCTTCCCTACCTGTTAACTATGGTTTTGCCTGCTAAGCTTTCTTTCCTTTGATGATTTTGATTTAAGAGGAAATTCACCTGCCTTATAATTTTTGTCTGCTTTAAATGGTGTTTCAGATTGAGCCCAGGACCCTGTTCATTCTCAACAAGGAATTGAGGTTACAGTCTTCTTATGCTTTTTAAAGCTTTGAGTTCAGCAGGTCTCAGAACATTTATGAAGATTCTATGTGGATCATTAGAACAGTTTTTATCTCCTCAAAGAGAAATGATGTATCCACTAATGCTTACTCTTCCTGCCCATATTCCTACAATATCTAAAGTCATTAGGCTAGCATTTGTCTACTTTAGATACTTCATGTAAGTGTATCTGCTTTCAGACAGCATGTGATTTTCCAAGTCTGTTTTTGTTTGTCTGTTGTAGCATTGCTTGTACTTCCTTCCTTACTGAGTCGACAACATGTTTCGGGATGTGACACTTTTTTTGTTTTGGGGGTCCAGTCATCATTTGAGGAGCGCTTGAGGTACCCCTGTTTTTAATTTATTGCTGTGAACATTCTTCTGCACGTTTTATGCATACCTAAGTAGCAAATTGCTAGACAATGGGTTAGTTCTGGGCTAAATAGTGTAAGATGCTGTCAAACCACTTTATTGTGTGTTCATGTCTGTCCAATTACATGTATGTGTGGGTGTGCATGTGTATGCGTGAAGCTCATTCTTGGGTGTCTTGCTCAGGTGCCATCCACCTTGTTTTTGAGGCAGGGTCTCTTTGAGTGGTTCTCAACTTTCCCTTTGATATAGTTCCTCATGTTGTGGTGACCTCCAACCATAAAGTTGTTTCATTGCTAGTTCATAATTCTAATTTTGCTACTGTTATGAATCACAATGTAAATATGTTTTGGAGACAGAGGTTCCCAAGGGGGTCGTGACCTATAGGTTGAGCACTACTGAGTTAGGCTAAACTGGCTGATTAGCCAAGGAGCCATAGCTGTCTGCTTGTTCCTGTTTCGCCAGTCCTGGGATTACACACATATGCCACTGCACCTATCTTCTTATGTGTGTTCTGTGGATTGAATTCAGGTCCTCATACTTGCAAAACAAGTGCTTTACTGATTGGCTTATCTCCCCAGCCCTGTAAAAGCACGATCATGCCGGTTTATTTTCCCACTGATGATATACGAGGACTAACTTGTTCTTTGTTCTCCCATCACATGCTGCTGTCTGTCACTGTTATGGCCACCCTGGTGGACACAGAGCATGTGTGCATTGGAGGTCACTTCCTCTGGGGAGCTCCACTGAGCTCCCTGATTCCCCCTCTGCTGTGCCTTCCTCACACCCTGTACTTATCCTTGTGACGTCCCTCACTGCACTGAATCATAATTGTCTGTTAACTTTATCTCCTCTACCAGGGTGTGAACCTGTTGGAGAGGGTACTAAAATATGTCCTGTGGCATCTCCCACTTTAACACAATGCCTCACGTGGTTATTTTGGTCTCATTCCTTTTTTTTTCCTTTAGGCATTAGGGGAGCTTGTAGGTCCAGCCTTCATAAACTCCATTTTCACTTCAGTGCTGGAGCAGAGTAGCGTGGCAATGTTCTTCAGGCTCGTTCTTCTTCAGGAGATGCATTCTTGTTAGCGAGTGGAAGCAGAATGTCTAGCCCGTGTGTTTGACTTCTAGAAAATCTCATTCTCTTTACTGTTCTGCTAAGATAGTCCTGTTGAGAACTTTACCAGATGTTGTGAAAAAGGCCCGAGTGACAGTAAAAAGAAAAATCCAGTAACATCATTACTTTAAATTCCCAGAACCTTTTCCTTTTCCTCCTCACACATCCTATTCCTCTCCTTCTCTTCTCCAAATAAGTCCCCTTTCTAGCTCCATGTCACAGGTACTGGTGTGTGTGTGTGTGTGTGTGTGTGTGTGTGTGTGTGTGAGTGTGTGTGTGTGCGTGCGTGCACACACATGGAAAACTCAGATTCCACAGAAGAGTGTAATGTTTGCCTTTTTGTGTCTGGTTTAGTACCTTAAATATGATGGTCTATCCCTAATTCCATCCATATTTCCTTCAAATGACTTATGTTTCTGTCTGTATTAACTCCATTGTAGTTATACACCGAGTTCTTGTATGCACACTGATGATGGATGCCCGGGCCATACTATTTGACTGTTAAAAGCAAGGCTGATTGAGGACTCTGTTAGGTTTCAAAAATAATGCCAGTTACACACACTAGACTAAAAAGTTTCCAGATGTGGAGGGGAGGCAAGGTCAGTGTCATAAATGAAGTCTGTTGACTTGAGAACTAATGCTGAGTGCACACACTATCCTTATAGTGTCAGAAGACAGATTTGTTAGCATAAGAGCTGAACAGATAGGAACTGGTACTGCAGAACAAAGCTAGATGCTGAATCAAACATAATTAAAGACCTAAAATATAACATTGGATTAAAAAGTACATCCAACGTCAGATTTGACTCATACGAAATTATAATGTCCTGTGCATAAATATGGACTCAGTGACATATTTCAGTTATCTCTTTTGGTGATTCTCCCCCCAAAAATATTTAATCTTACAGTCAATATTTGGATAACTTTTTCTTGTTATTTATGATCCCGGGAAAGTTTGTCTTAGAATTTTTCCTACCTGGAATAAAGCTACTGGAGAACCCTTCTCTTACTCTACAGTGTTTTCAGTGTCTTCCCAGGAGTTTCCCTAGTCACTGCTCCCTGGTTTTTCCATGCTTCTGGAACAGAGAGGAAGGGGAGAGAGAGAGGGAGAGGGAAGAGGGAGAGGGAGAGGGAGAGGGAGAGGGAGAGGGAGAGGGAGAGAGGAGAGAGAGAGAGAGAGAGAGAGAGAGAGAGAGAGAGAGAGAGAGAGAGAGAGAGAGAGAGAGGCGCGCGGGGGGGCGCTTATTGGACCCAGATCAGTGAGATAGTATGAGGCGGGGCCGAGATGAACTTGGCGGATGTTCTTCTCATGTTTCGCACTTGAGCGTGCCTGTATAGCTGCCTGGAATTCCGCTCGAATTTCTCTCATTCCTCTAAGATTTTTCTTCAGCTTTGGTAACAAACCTTAGCTTTAAATAGGAGCCAGAAATGAATACTGAAAAAAAAGTGCATGTGCAAACATGCTTAGAATGGCTATGTTGCCATTATATATAGTCTGACTGGTGAGGAGGCTGTGGATGCTTTTAACATAGTGGCAAAGTATGGCAGAGCTGTCACTTTGGCAAATTAGTCCTTAAGAATCTTTCTTTATATATAAAATAGATATATTGCTTTTCCTTGTATAGTATCTTGATATAAATAAATTTAATGGCACATGGCATTGAACAAATGCTAGTGGTCTTAAAATTGTCCTATATCAATACTTGAAAAAATAGTGCAATAACCTCCTGATGATATGAGAGTTTTCTTATGAAATATTCATTCAAATCAGCTATGTATTTTATTCTGTTCATGTTGAGTATAGATATGACTGGCAGCCATCTATATAGTTTTATATATACACATGGTAAAATAGAAAGAAAATTTGAATGTGTAACTTTATTTAGAAGATATACTATGATACCCTCTGATACTATGTACTTAGAATAGCAAGGAACCAGTATTATTTTATTTCTTGTGGTATTCAGACCATACAAGTAACTGAGAATTATTTTCAAAATATGTACATCATCCACACTCTTATCCAAAGAAAAGTTACCATATAACCTGCTTACAACTCCATTCCTATTATTTGAAAAAAATACCTCCCACTTTTAAAGTAACTCAGGTTTTAAGTAGCTATAAACATTATCCACTTTTCATTTAACCTACCTACTCACTCATTCAGCCTTCCTCCAAACTGTCATTTTTTTTCTCCTTTTTTGGGTGAGGTGCTTCCACTGTGTTGCCCAGGCTGGCCTGAGACTTACTGTATAGAACAGAATGATCCTGGACTTGCAGCCATCCTCCTGCCCCAGACTCCCAAATACTGGGATTGCAGGCATAATCGTCCCCTTGCATCAAACATTGTGTACAATACCCTCTGTACAATAATCAAAACCAGGATGCTGACATCATTAGTTTACCCTTCTGAAGTCTAACCTGGCCTCTGTTTTACATTTTAAGCTGCTTTTAGTGTGTAGAGATGGATTGGGTAATCCCTTGATTGATTATATAGCCCAAGCTGCTCTCAAATTTGAGATCCTTGTGCTGATGCCTCTTAAATGGTAGCTTTAAGTCTGTGCCACCATGCTTGACTACATTTGCAGAGAGGAGTGCTAGGGCTGGAGTCCAGGGCTCTGTACTTGCTAAAGATAGTCACCATCACCCCTTTTTCTAGTGGTTTACGTTTGTTTCATTTTTGAGCCACACTCTCATGCAGATAGTGGTGGCCTCTAGTTTGCTGCATAGCAGAGCTGACCTTGAATTTCTGATTGCTCTGCTTCCACCTCTCCAGTGCTGGGATCATGGGCATGTAGTTTTCCTCAGCTTGTTTTCAATCGAGTCCACTTTTTGGGGAAATCAGTACGCTCACTGAAAGGCACTGTGAAGTCATACAGCCTTTGGATCAATGGTAGCTTTGCCCCCATGTCATCCTATGGACCTCACTTGGCATCCACTGAGGCCCATTCCTTCATCTGTGAAAGGAATATTATAATCTTGAGAAGCCACATGGAAAGAGCCTTTTCAGGAAATGGTTGTTTTAGGCTTGCTGTCCTCTCCTAGTTTTCATCAAAATCATGACTATGTACTGTGTGGTCCCTTCTCATCTAGTAACAAGTGACTGGGCTAGCACAATGCAGTGACTATACCTGCTGTCACCTGTTGGCCTCTGTTTTTCCCAAACGGCCACCTCTTCTCTACCCTCTTCCTATCTGGTAGACCCCATGCTGTTACGCCCCCTTTATACATTTGATTTTTCTTCCAGATGCTTGTGTGATAAGGATCCTGTGGGATATTGTGTGCTTTCATTGTAAGTTAATTCATCGTCTCCCTGTGTTATTGTATTTGTTTCTATATTTGGTGTGTGTGCATGTACATGCATTAGCTTGGAGGGGTTGGTGCTCTCCTTCCACCATGTGGATCCTGGGATCAAACTCAGGTTACCAGGCTTGGCATTAAGTTCCTTCTCCTGCTAAGCCAACTCATCAGCCCTGTTTTAAGTAGTTAACAATTCTGGTTTATGAGTACAGTGTTAATCATAGTCTTGGCAGATGCCCATGGTAAACCTAGGCTCATGCCGTTGGCCATTTGGGATCTATGCACAAAATCCATCCTCTAGTTACACAGAGATTGTAGCTTTCCATTGTCATGACACCATGTCTGAGACAATCAGTGTATAAAGAGGAAAGACTTGCCTTGGCTCACAATCTCAGAGGTCTCACTTCATGAACACCTATCCTGTTGCTTTCTGTGGTCCTGTTGCAGCAGAGTGTGTCATGGTATGAAGATGTGGTAGAAGAAACCCTTTCACCTCATGATGGCCAGGAAGCAAAGAAAGATAAGATGGGTAGGTGGCTGGGGTCTCAGTACCCTTCCAGGGCATGCATTCCAATGGACTAACTTCTTCCTTGTAGGCCCCACCTTTCAAAGGTTCTTCCACCTCCCATTTGTTCCACAGGCTAGTGACCATGCCTTTAATACAAAGGCTTGTGGAGGATACTCCAGATCCAAACTGTAGCCACCGTGTTGTGGTGTTACAGTAGTGTTGCCTGTTTACTATGGCCTCAGTGATGACAGAGCCAGAGCCATGCAGTGTGACCAGAGCACCATGCCTTCTCATCTTTCTTCTTGGGCTCAGGTGTAAAGGTGGAGAGAGTTCTGTGCCTTGATGAGTATCTTCCATCCATTAGCCCAGAAGTGTTTAATTCCGAGAAAGTTATGCTTAGCTATAGCTAAATACTTTCTCTAAAGCTTCAATAACTATACATTAGTTAGACTTTTGGTTTAAGGAAGCCACAAAGGTACCCTCATGAGAAAGGCAGTGTTCAGTTATTTGGTGATAGAAATTCTAGGGTGCTTTCTTTTTTGTATATTGAATGAAAACTGTTGAGGACCATGCTGACTCTCTCTACTGCCTCCCCTAACCCCTTGCCCCCTCAGAGTGCTAATCTATTGAAACCAGCCTGTCTTCTCACACATATTCTCCCCTATTTTTCCCCCTTGCCATTTTTAAGAGAAAAGCTGTTCTTCATAGGGGGCTTTAAGATGTTTCTGTGTTTTAAAATAACTGTATGCATTCTTGAGTGGCATGTTGCTTCCTGCTTTGATTTTTGGCCTCAGTCAGACAAGTCAGGGCTGACACTGGGGTGAAAAGTTTACTGTCCGGAAGTGCAGTCAGTGCCTAGAACAGACTCCCCCCCCCCCCCCCCCCGCTGGCCCTGGGATATGACACTTTGGAGGAGGCAACAGAAGAAAGGCATCTTCTCTTGTCTGCTTGCTGTTGGCTCTTGATCTTAAGTTTGTGACCCTCAGCTGGTGATGAATGCATGACACTCCCAACTATTCCAGGGACCCACTATACACCTCTCCTAAGTGTCTGCCTCGGGGTTTTGGGTGGAATGTTGTAATCTGCAATCATTGTAGTTGCCAAAGGTCAACACTAAAAATAAAATAGGAAATCCAGGGTGCCTTAGGTGCGACTGGAGTGTGTTGTCTTGTAAAAATTGTGTGTGGCAATCCATGTGTGAGTACCTTGTATACCTATACTTTCATAGGACTCCACTTGTATGTGTCCTTTTTTGGTATCCTTTTTCAGGCTCCAGCCAAAGTGTTTGCACTTGTCAGTGTGCACGTTATAAAATACATTGTTTCTTTGTTGTAATTGCATTTTTAATTTCTATGAGTTATGGATCCCATTTATTTCTTTGTATCTTCTCCCCTGGGTATTATATTTTCAGTTGCTCCTTCTTGTGTATACATCAGATTCATTGCATTCAGCTGCTCATGGTGTGGTCTAATTTTATTCATGCTCTCCCCCAGGGCCAAGAGTCACATTGTCTCCATGTCTTCTTGCTACAAACATGACTGCTATGGAAAACCTTAGACACATACCTTATTGGAAAACACCAAGGGAAAGTTAGCCGGGACCTAAATAAATTTACTATATCACAGGGTGCACAGACACATGCTTTGCATGGTTTTTGTGTGATTGTGTAAAGCACTTTCAAGCTCCTTGTCATCAGTGAGAGACCCCACCACCATGAGTGTTAAATACCAACTTCCCCAGCGGCACATGGCATTATTGACCTTTCTATTTTTCCCTCTTTCTAAGGTGAATACATTTGTTTTGTTTTCTTTGGCTATTGATAAGTGATTATGTTTTTATGCTTTTCCTCTGAAGATTATTCTGGTCTAAAAATTTCCCTTCACATGTATTTTATATTTTCCCACTGAAAGATTTTATATTTTTCCTATTGATACATAGGTGCCACTTGTATACATACTCTGGGAGGCCTTGCTTGGTTCTTCCACATGGCAAGCATTTCTCCTTCAGGTCCTTCTCTGTGAGCATTGAGGACTATAGTCTTGTGTGTGTTCATGCCACAGCTTGCAGGTGGAGGTCAAAGGATAACCTGGGCTGTCATTCCTTCTACTTTGTTTGCAACAGGTCTCTGTTGTTTTCAGCTGTGAATGCCTGGCTAGCTGCAGATTTCCTTGTCAGTGTCTCCTATTGCCTGTCTAGGAGCACTGGTCTTTACAGAGTGCCCTGCTCATCTGTAAGTTCTGGGGATTTGAACTCAAGTTCCCACTCTTGTATGGAAAGTGCTTTTACTAACCGAGCCGTCTCTCCAGCCCCCTTTATATTCTTTATTGAAAAGAACCCTTCAATTTTGATGGAATTCAATCCATTGGGTTTTTGTTGTTGTTGTTGTTCTGTAAAAATAACACCTCTCCATTCTTCTTTTATAGGCTGAGCTATAGCTCTGACTTTGCAGTTATGTGTTTATCCTTTGCACTTTTAGCCTCTAGAATGCATGTGCATTTAGTGGTAGGAGCCAATTTCATTTTCTTATGTGGCCCTGCTCTGATGGTGATTGCTATTTTTGTTTCTACTAATGTGTCCATTTGCTTATCTTCTCTTTCATGTTCATGCTGTTACGCTAGACTAATGTGTTCATTTAGTTTAACAGTGCAGTAAAGCCTTACTTATTTTGTTACAGCAGCAGAAAAGGAACACAGGCTTTCTTCTAAACTCTTGGAGCTAGTATATGACCAAGATGATAATGCATATAATCCGTAAAATGATCTAAAATAGCTATAGAAACTGAGGATTTAGTATTGAGGTTCTTCATTTCCAAAGTGGACTTGGGTATCTATGAACATTTCTTTCTTTCTTTTTTTTTTTTTTTTTGATGTTTGTCTAAGTTTGGCTGTTTTTTTTCCCCCAATGTTTTTTAATTTGAATTAGAAACAAGATTGTTTTACACGCCAATCCCAGTTCCCTCTCTCTCCCCTCCTCCCCTACCACCATCCCCAAGTTCCTCAACTAAAACCCTACCTATCACATATCCTTTCTGCTCCCCTAGGAGCAGAAGGTGAGGCCTTCCACAGGGTGTCATCAGAGTCTATCATATCCTTTGGGATAGGGCCTAGGCCCACCCCCATGTGTCTTGGCTTAGGGAGTATTCCTCTATGTGGAATGGGCTCCCAAAGTCCACACCTATGCTAGGGATAAGTACTGAAATCTATAGGACCTCCCGTAGATTTCCGAGGTCTCCTCACTGAAACGCATGTTCATGATGTCTGGATCAGTCCCATGCTGGTATCCCAGCTATCAGTCTGGGAACCAAGAGCTCCCATTGTTCAGGTCAGCTGTTTCTGTGGGTTTCACCAGCCTGGTCTGGACCCCTTTGCTCATCACTTGTCCTTTTCTGCAACTGGATTCCAGTTCAGTTCAGTGATTAGTTGTGGGTGTCTGCTTCTGCTTCCATCAGCTATTGGATGAAGGCTATAGGATGTCATATAAGTCAGTCATCAATCTCATTATCAGGGGAGGGCATTTAAGGTAGCCTCTCCTCTGTTGCTAGTACCATCTTTGTAGATCTCCAGACATTTCCCTAGTGCCTGATTTCTCTGTAAACCTAAAATGTCTCCCTCTATTATGGTATCTCCTTTCTCATATAAACTTTTCTATGTAAAATTTTCATGATTATTAATATATTGTCTTCTAATTTATAGTTGAACTTTGATGCAAATTTGGGTTCAAATGTCAACTTATACATTGTCTCTCCATTTACTTCATCACATTCTTTGAAACTTTTATTATTATTCCTTAATATTTGTTTATTTAAGTTTAGGGTTTCTCTGTGTAGCCTTGGCTGTTCCGAACCTCAATCTGTAGGCCAGGCTGGCCTTGAACTCACAGAGATCTGCCTGCCTCTGCCTCCTGAGTGCTGAGATCAAAGGCATGCACCACTACCCCTCAGCTGGCTATGAACCTTCTTTTAGCTCAGAATATTCTTAAAAGATTTGGAGCTTGCCACATTTGGGTGCTGAGTCCCCAGTGACCCGTGTGTTAAAGGGTGGTCCCTAGCTTTGCACTATTAGGAGGTGATGGACGGACAGACCATGTGGCCCTGTGGGTGGCATGTTCTTAAAGTATGTTATGGAACCTCAGTACCTCCTCTTCCTTTCTCACTTCCAGGCTATGATGTCAACAGTTTTGCTCTGCCACACACTCTACTATGACATGCCTTTGCCAAAAGACCATAGTAGTAGAACTAACCTATCCTGGTAATGGAACCCCCCCCAAAACCATGAGGGAAAAAAACCACTACCAACAAAAAAACCTTTTACCTTTATAAGTTGATTATTTCAGGCATTTTGTGATAGCAACAAAATATCAATTCACCCAAGATTTCTTCTAAAAACTTGGAGCTAATACATGATATAGATGAATAATACACATCTTCCATGAAATGATTCTAAAATAGCTACAGAAATTGAGAATTTTTAATTTTCAATGGAAATATTATCATTTGAGCATAGAATAATTTCTTCTAGGACATATCTTAAGGATAATGCCAGATGCTTTAATATATCATAAGTAAGAACACTAATTGTCATGAGGTAGGTAAAATGACTCATTTAAGATTCAGTTAGACTACGAGAGAGTCTTGACTTGAAATCTGGTTTTCTATTTCTAATCAGTGGCTTTTGCCAACAAGCCATGCCCCAGTAACTATTTGTTTAATGGCTTGGCCTTTAATATGTGGCCTCAGCCTAGTAACTAATATTAAGGTTTGCTTTTGATTCCTGTTAAATTAGATTCTCTCCTCTCTGAGGATCATACAAAGAATGACTTGCCAAAGTCATAGATAGAAAGGAAAAGGACTTCTATCTGGGGCTGTGGTGTGTGTGTGTGTGTGTGTGTGTGTGTGTGTGTGTGTGTGTGTGTGAGAGAGAGAGAGAGAGAGAGAGAGAGAGAGAGAGAGAGAGAGAGAGAGGCTGGTTGTGTGAACCTGTGTTTCTGGAGGTCAGAGTATAATTAATATTGGGTTTCTCCTCTGTTGCACAGCACCTTACTTTTTGAGGCTCTCAGTCACTGAACAGAGTTGGGGGTGGGGTTGGTGATTGAGCTAGACTGGGTGACTAGCATGATCTAAGACCCTTATGTCTCTGAACCCTGAGTCCTGGTATTATAGGCACGAGGCCCACTATACCTGTCTCGTTTTATGGATGCTGGAGATCCAAACCTATGTAAGTGTTACAGCTTTGAGAGGAACGGTACCTGGCAGTCAGGAGTCAAGGAATACCACAGAGTCACACCACACATAAACCTCACACAAGAGAATTACTGGGAAAAACGTAGGAAGCTGGCTGTCTCTGCTAGGGAGAGAAATGGAAGAGAACTGGCCAGCAGATAGGCTGTATGTAGAATATCTTGGGAGGTGAGCTTTCTGGGATGGCCTGGGATTGGTGGGATTTTGTGGCCTGATCTTGGGCTTTTTTTCTGTAGGATGGAGCTTGGTTGTCTGGGTATGGAGAGACTGGGCCCCTATACTTTGTAGCCAATACTTTACTGTCTAGGCCATTGGCTACCCCCCCCACCTCCCACACACAATTAATGATATGAGCCAGAACTTGGAGTCATTTTTCAGCAGTTGTGTCTCTACTTTCTGGCTGTGCGTATTGCAGACTTTCAACTATATACACACTGGGGCTTACACATCACATGTGAGCAGGCTGATGAGGTTTCAGAGTGCTGAGTGAGAATGGCCAGCACACTCGGGAGGGAGAGAAAGGCTTTGTCCATCATCACTTGGTCCTCGAAGTAAAGTCACCCAGCCCACAGAGCCTGATGGGATGCAGCTCCGAGTCACTTTAGGGTACTTCTTCCTGACAGATACACATTTCTTTTTCTTCCTGTGGCTTGTGGAAACATGGGCTTTGCTGTCTTTAACCCACCTAATTCCCCCCCAGATAAGGTAATTTGGGACAGAGATGAGTACTCTCAGTTTTTTAAGGCAGACTGTCAAACCCATAAGGGAGTAATTATAAGACTAATTCTTCTGTTTTAATGACATCAATTGAATAGCATCAGACAGTCAAAGCCTACATGATTTCACAGCATTTTAACACTGCGCATATGAATCTAAATAACATGGCATTTTGCTTGTCATTTAGAGTAGTCTGTGTAGAAGGGCTATTAAGTTAAAGCTGAATGTGCGTGTGGGGTGTGTGTGCCTGTGTGTGTGTGTGTGTGTGTGTGTGTGTGTGTGTGTGTGTGTGTGTATGTGTGTAAACTCACATGCGTGCCTGCAATTCTGTGCTTTTTGTTGCATCAGTGGCAGGAGCTTTTGTGTTTTCTGAATGTCAGAAATATACTGGTCTGCACCAATAGCCAACACAGATATCACGCTTCTTTATAGGATGACACAGAAATGTTCCCCAACCGACATGTCTTTCCCACCATCATCAGCATCTTCTTACTTATTTTCTATTTAAGTTCATATTTCTACCTATCTGTTCCATACACTATCTCATTAGCTAAAACATCTACTGTCAAAGACTCACAGCCAGACCACCTTTGGATTAGTTGTTAGCAGTACATTTCTAGATTTAGTGGCTAAATTCTCCCCAAAACCTAATCCCCAGGTATTGTTTGCTAATCTCCGTGGTTTACTTATCTGGCCCCCTTCTTCTATCCTGAAACTTTTTTTTTTTTTTGAGACAAAGCTTCATATATTCTAAAGTGGCCTTGAACTCCCTCTGTAGCCAAGGATGACCTTGAATGTCTGATTTTCCAGCCTCTACCTCCTGAGTACTGGAATTACAGGCACACTGTCTCACAATGCAGGCCTCACTAGTCATGGCATAGCCCTTAGTCCATTCTTATCCTGCCATACTCTTGGTCAAAGCATCCCGTGCCTCTGTGGTTAAATGTGATCATTTATCTGTCCACCTTGGGTGATATCTAATTTCTTTTCCTGTTACTGTGATAAAATATGCTGACAAAAGAACCTCAGGGATGAAGGATTTATTTTGGCTTAGATTTCAAATTACTGTCCATCATGTTGAAAAGTCAGGATAGCCTGAGCTTGAAGCAGCCAGTCACATTATGTCCATATTTAGAAAAGAACAGTGAATGCCTATACTGCCTAGTTTCCTTTTTCCATTTACAGTTTGGGATCTCCTACCCATGGAATGGTCTCTGCACAGTAAGAGTGTCTTCCCATACCAGTTAATGGCAATCAAGATAATCTCCCCAGAGATTATCTGGGGAGAGCCTGCCTTTGTTTTTTGCATTCATCAAGTTTAGACAGGACCCAAAATCTTGAAGAATTCCTCTAAGAGTTAAGGGGAAAGTGAGTGTGTCAGGTCAGTATAACATCTGGTCAGCAATGGATGCTCAACTCTCAACTCAAATCACATTCCCCCCTCCCTGTGTGTGTTGAATATTGATTTCTTTATTTTCCAGTAACTAGGCCATTTCTGTCTTGCTATTGGTCCTGAGAATGTCTTAAAAAAGATTCCATCCTGGATTTTACAAGTCAAATATAATCTGCCCAGTCTTGCATATACATTATTCAACATTCCATGTGTATATTTTTGCCCTTTTCATTCCTCTATCTCTTTGGTTTTACCTGTTAAAATTTCTCCATTTTCCTCATGGCTACTGTAGGATGTAAGCTCTCTAAGTTCAATAACTATGCCTCCAATCTTTGCTGCTTCAGTCTGAGATAAATGAAAGAGCCTCAGACACCTTTCCAAGGCTACAGAGTCAGTCTCAGCTTTCATTGACACGGGCAGTAAGCCCTTGGGTCATTGAGCATCTGCAGCAGTCATAGCAAGACATCAGGAGAAGAATCTTGTTTCGATGAAGATTTAACTAAGGAGGTGGTAAATACTACTGTGATTTGAGTGTGAAATGTGCCCCATGGCCTGTGTGTTGGAACACTTTCTCACCACTTGGTGGTGCTGTTTTGGCAGGTTGTGGAACCCTTTGGAGGTGTATCCATACTAGAGGAAGTGGGTTGCTAGGGAGAGTTTATAGAATTTCTGGTTTACACCCTGAGCCTACTTCCTATTCTGTCTCTATTTATGATCCACAGAGATGTAACAAGCTATGCCATGGGCTTCCAGCACCAAGGATGGAGCCCTGACCATCATGTCCCAACTACTATGGTAGACTCTATGCTTGTAAACTGTGAGCCAAAGTGAAATCCTTCTTTCCTTAAGTTTTCTTGTTAGGTATGTGGTCACAGTGAGTAGAAGAGTAGCTAATACAAGTTTCTGCCTTTACAGGAGACTCTGCTTTAGCATCTCTAAATGATAGAATTTTCTTTTGTTAGACCAGGAAGAACTTTCTTTGTCACATTTTTTTAACGCCCATCGCATTTTTGTCTTTTACTTTTCTTTATCCAGAATTCCAGTCCCTGTTTGTGCCTTAGCCTTCCCTGTTCATGATCATGACCCAAACTTCTGTCTATCATCTTGCTTTAGGACACTCAGTCCTGATTGGTGTGCACTGACTTTGCTAAAGGGCATCCCTGTTTCTGGATCTCCATCTTTCCAGTCTCCCTCTTCTGGACATGCCTCCTCACCTAGCTGAGGAACTATGGAAGACCTGCTCCATCACATTGAGAGTTTTCTCACTCAGTGAATGAAGACTAACCACTTGTTTTTGTTTCCCATTTCAAATCCAGTTTATTAAACCATAGCATGAAGAGCAAACCGAGTAAGCCCATGTTGTAGGTCAGATTGACTTCCATATTTCTGTGAGCTCTTCTTTCATACAGCTTTTGGGCTATCTTCTATTGAATTCACCACTTTGTCTGCATCTGTCTATATCATGGTGCTATTGAGAAAGCTCTCAGCGCTGCTCCAGCCTCTGGAGAATAAACTGGGCATTTCTTAGCATGAGCATTCCCATTCAGCCATGACTCCCAGATGAACCCTCTGCCCTGTCCAAGGTGTGCATATACCAAGGTCCCATGTTTCACAACTGTGGTTCTGCTGTCAACATCTCTACTTCTCCATTAAGATCTAGGCTGAACCCTACTGCCTTTCTTCACTGTTGCTATTAGAACATGCTATTCTTACCCTTGATTCCATATTTTTTTAATCCCTCTATCTATTTGACATCCCAGCCACATCCTGCCCCCATCCACTCCTTCCAGTCCCTCTCCCTATTCCCCCTCCCACTCCATAATCTCATCCTTTTCCAGAGTCAACCCCTGTTCCTGCTGTTGACTCCTATAAGAGGACCTGCTGTTGACTCCTATAAGAGGAGTACTACTGTACTCCTATACTACACAACTGTCACATATATGCAGAGTGTGGAGGAGGAAAAAGGAGCATAGGAGTGGTGGGATCAAGGACCCTGTAGGAAGACTCACACAATCAACAAACCTGTGTTCATAGGGGCTCACAGAGAATGAGTTGAGTCTTTATTTTATACTGTGATCCTCACTTGCTATTTGACCTTCCAGTGTCACTCATCTTCAGCAGAGTATGTTCGTCCAACCTACAAAGCTGAAGAATATCAGGAAGAAAGAAAGAAAGAAAGAAAGAAAGAAAGAAAGAAAGAAAGAAAGAATTTTGGTTACTTGTTTTTCAAATCAAAATATTGAATTGGGTGAAATAATAGACACCTATAATTCTGCATTTATTTATTCTTTCTTTCTCTCCCTCCCTCTCCCTTCCTTCCTTCCTCCCTCCCCCCTTTCTGTAGTGTGTGTGTGTGTGTGTGTGTGTGTGTGTGTGTGTGTTTACATTTGGGTACAACTTGTAACAGTCAGTTCTTTCTTCTACCACATGAGTTTTGAGGATCAAACTCAGGTCTTCAGGCTTGGCTGCAAGTACATTTATTTGCTGAGCTATGTCACAGGCCAATGACACAAGTAATTCTGGCTACCTGGCAGGCTGAGGTAGAAGGACTGCCTAAACCAAATAGTTAGAACTCAATTCATTCAACCAGAGAGCAAATGGAAAAAACTGTAAATGTATTGGTTGTCCGTTATAGTTGATATGATGCTATTGCCCAGTTTTATGGGTATTGGCTTTCATACTGTTCAAGGAATTGTTTGTCTCTGTTATCTCACCTAATTTTCCCAATCACAAACATTGGGCATAAAACACTTACTTTACAGAAATTAAAAGAAACTTTACTGCATTCAGTTACCAGTTATAGTATTCTGATTATAAGGCTTGAGTCTTTGGGCTGACACCCATAATGAACCATAACATTCAAACTGCAGGAAAAGAGCTTGGCAAATGAGAACAAGGTTGCTAATGTAACCTGAACACTTGGCAACCGTGTACCAAAGAAGGGGTGAAGAAGAGTCAAGGCTTAGATATGTACATTACCAGTGCACACCATAATTATTCATTATGTGTAACTATTTTTAATTTTTCCCTCTGAGATGAAGGGCCAGCCAATTCAGTTGGCTAAGGTAATTGAAGCATTGAAAAATAGAAAGTAACATATTGATAATATCAGAAATGTGTTTTAGCCAGTGGTTTTCCACATTTTTCATTAGTGATATTTATATGAGAGTAAGCTGTTGGGTTTGGGCAGCTCGTCTTTCTTCTGTGCCTTTTAAAGGAATCAGCCTGTGGGAGGAATATTGGCTTCAGGGCAGGTCAAATGCAGTTTTAGATTTCTACTGAGTGCAAGAGGAGAGGGAAGTGAATACAATTTCTCAGTAATCTTCTGAGAAGCTGGGCTAATCAAACCTCAATGTTTAAATTAATTTTTAATCCTACAGAGTATATATATATCTTCATACATTCATCTCTCTCTCTCTCTCTCTCTCTCTCTCTCTCTCTCTCTCTGTGTGTGTGTGTGTGTGTGTACTTTTCTCAAAGATTTCCATTTTTTATGAGTTCAAATTACTGACCTGGACCATTTACTTACATCTTAAATAAGACCTGAATCTAAATATAGTAATAAGAGACTGCTTGCTCTGCATTTTTTTGGTATGTACATCACAATTTGCTATAATTTTATTATTTCATTGAGTAATATCTTCAGCAAGCCCAGAGGGTCATAGAACTACTGAGTTCAGAGTCAATATTGATGTCAACTTTTGATACAATGTTCTAACACAGGGATAGCTTTGGAATAAAATTCTAAGAAATTTGGGGCAGATAATGTTGTCCTTTGAGCACTGATCTTCAAAACCCAAAAGTAGGCATTAGACTAGATGGTCCCTAAGACTTTTGTAGCTGGTTGTCTTCCTTGTTGTTGTTTCTTAAAAGAACTTTTGACTTAAGCCCACTTCTTGTTTCATTAATCTCTCTTGCAAAACAAAACAAAGCTGATGTCTGACAATGTGTGAAGAAACAGAAAGAGCCTGTTTCTAGTGACTGGGAAGATGGCTGGGGTTGATTGTTCAAGACAGCCATTGTTTGTTGTTCATGAACACACAAGAGCAGTGGAAGACTCCCTCCTGTTTTGAGTGATAAAAAAGTTTTTACAGACTGGATTATAGAATAGGACCTGTCTGTACAGAGTCTTGTGAAGTTAACAGTGAGATGGGGTTTGCTTCAAATTACTATTGCTTGTTATTACTAAAGACAATCCTATGGTAACAGGGGAAGGAAACAGACTGTTGTTTGCTTTCTGTATACAGAACACTGCTACTGTGGTTGATTCAGTGGTAGGTCAGTTTGATTAGCCCCACTTTCAGAGAAGGAAACTAAGTTTTAGCAAGATGTGACCTCATGGTCACAAAAAGGAGAGCTCTGGTACCCAGCCAAGTTGTGCCTGTGTGTCCTTCAATCCCAGACTGCCTCCTCTGTGTCTGCTTCTATCAGTACTACCCTTTCTGTCTGAGCTACCACTTATGGGCTTCAGCAGTCTGTCATTCATGGTGTACAGTGCATGTACTGAAGTTTACTACCAGATGTTTTTTGCTGTTGTGACTTAATTAAATGTTGAATAATAACGAAGGCACACATTGGTAGGAAGTGTGAAAACACTGTTTACACCTGACAGAATCATCTCACTGTTTTGTCTATCGAGGTACAAGAATGCAAATTGTTAAGTGCTAGACAGAGGTGCTTTCTACCATCTCATTCTTAAAATTAAGGCCAGGCAATGCCAACTGAGTGAAATGAATTTTTTTAAAGTTTTAAATTCAACTTTATTTCATGTGTATTGGTATGAAGATGTCAGATCCCCAGGAGCTGGAGTTACATTCAATTGTGAGCTGCTATGTTGGTGCTGGGAATTGAACCCAGTTCCCCTGGAAGAGCATCCAGTGCTCTTAACCATTGAGCCACCTCTCCAGCCTGAAAAAATTCTTCTAATTGTGTTTTTTCCTTCTTAAATATAATAAAGCAGCCAAATTCCTTTTTTCAAACAATTCCTTACTTTTTTTAGATCCTAATGTCATTTGCAGAATACTTCAACTTATGGAAAATGAAATGATATATGTAATACTTCAAAGTACAAATACCTTTGGGTTGATATCCCATGTCACCTTTTATTCTATGTTTTGGTTATTTCTTATCATGGTTATGAACCTGAAAAAAGCATCTTAGGGGAGGAAGGATTTATTTGAGCTCACAGTTTGATGGGATACAGTCCCCACAGTGGGAAGGCATGGATGAGTTCACAGAGGCTTGCAGATGTAATAGCCAGAAGAAGGTGAGGCAGCTACTTGAGTTTATTAGTTTAGTTTATTGAAGTTCAGGCTGGAACTGGGCTTGGCTATGACTCACTTCCTCCAGATAAGCTGGAGGCTGGAGGAAGTGTTGAAATATGAGCTGAAGGGGACATTTTATATTCAGACATAAGACCCTGGGATTTGCATTTATGTTGAGGGCCCACTGTGTTTGGTCTGTTAAAACTCTGGTTCCAAATTTCTTTTTCCATCTTTGAATTTAAAATGATTTTGAACCATTAGGATTCACTGGTGATCTGGGGTGGTCCTTTGGATCAAGTCTAGGATCCTTGTACATGCTAAGCAAGTGCTCTGATCTACATGCTCAGCTTTAATGGTGATTTGCAAAAACTTCTGATTTAGATTTCTAGGGCCCTTGTGTCCAATATGGTAGGTGCCAATGGCATCTGGCTTTTTAAATTTGAAATAAAATGCATCAGCAATAGAGTAAAAATTCAGGTCCTCAAATACCAGAGTCCCATTTCAAATGACTAGTATCCTAGCCAGGTAGAAAAGTTGAGATATGCATCATTTTCCCTACTACAAAAAGTTGTAATGACAATAGTGATCAGGTTCATGTTAATGATATTCTTTTAGTTATCTGTTGATTTGGATGAGTTTTTCACTTTTGGGAGTAAGATCCTACAGCTAGAAGAGGAACTGATATGCATACTATTATCCCTTGGAATCTCTAGAGCATGTGTAATAGTGTTGGCCACTACTGTTTTCTATTGCTTCTGAGCCTGTATTCTGGCTACTTACCATTTTGTTGCATATACTCAGTAAACCCCTGTTTTGCTTGGTTGTGTCTTTGGTAAGTGAATCTGATAAGCAGCAGCCTCGAGCTTACACTAATTTAGCACAGGGTGCACACTTAGGGCATCTTGAGTTACAGAATTGCTGTGTAAAGTCTCTTTGTAGTCAGGGCATGGTCCTATAGAAAATCACCCTTGAAAGCCACGGGGAGCTCAGCTGCCTGTCTGGTGGCTGTCTGTCTAAGTTCCTTAAGGCAGAGAATGGAGACAATGGCTCAGTGTTTTCTGGAAGCATTATTGAATGTATTCAGTTCCAAGTTTGGAATAAAGTGCTTGACTAGAGATTTTTTTTTTTGCAGTGAATACAGTTTCTTCAGTATGAAACTTAATCCTCATAGTATCTTTAGCATAAAATTAAAGCTTGCCAGGTTCTTTTATCTGCTCCCAGGCTCTGGGTCCCTGTCCAAATGCCTATGGTTCCTTAAAAAAATGATTCCTCTGATCTGCATTGCTGATTGGTTATCAGTAGTAACAAGTAGGAAGTTAGAGGATGTGTATGCTGAAAGACTGTGCAAGATCATTTATGCTTTGTAGATCTGGGTCCCTCCAAACCCAGTTGTCCCTTCCCTCCCTCCCTCCCTCCCTCCCTCCCTCCTCCCTCCCTCCCTCCCTCCCTCCTTCCCTCCTTCCCTTCCTCCCTCCCTTCATCACTCTTTCTTTCCATTCCTTACTAAACACATAGAGCTATGGTTAAAAGGAAATTAAAAACTTTGCAGCTAGCTCCAAGGTGTTAAAAGGACACCTGTGACATTGTGAATCTGGAGGACAAATTTGCTTTCCACTATTGCTAGGTCATCTTTAAAAATGTTTTGTGAAAACAGAAATAAACATTAAACTAAGGCTTGGGAGACAGCTCAGTGGGTAAAGTGCTTGCTACACAAATCCAGTGACCCATAAGACCCCTGTAACCAACAGTAAACTGACATATTAGTCTTAGATCAATATGGAAGGTGAAGACAAGGTATCTTCTGGAAGCTTAGAGTGTGCAAAGTGGGAAAAAGAAGACAGACCTCTCCAAAAGGTACAAAGAGTGAACCAAATCCCAGAAGTTGTCATCTGACTGCTATGTGTGTACCCTGGCATTCAGGTACCCATAATCAAACATATCACACACACACACACACACACACACACACACACACACACACACACACACACACACACTTTTAAAAGAATAAAAACAAAATCTTTTTTGGTTACAGCTATCTTAATTTAAAATTGTACCTATGTGTGTAGGTTTTAATATGGATCTAATTTTATTTTGCTAGAGTGTTGTTCAGGCTAGTCTGGAGCTCACTATGTAGTACAGGCTGGCCTCAAACTCAAAATCTTCCTACCTCAGTTCCCTGGAGTGCTGGGATTACAAGTCTGTTCTAGGCAAGCCTTTTTGCTCTTTAGCAGACTCTGGGCATATGATAAACATGTCACCTTCCAGAGCCTCAGCAGCCTTCCTTTGAGATCTATTTATGGAAGAGATGAAAGCAGCAGTTTGTGGGTGGGTGCCTGCCTCCAGGGATGCAATCTTGGGCTCCTGTTATCATCCTTCTGCATTATCTACCAACCCTGGTTGGACTAGAACTAGAAAGCTTTGGTACTAAATGAAAGCTTGTGCCAGAGAGCCAGTCTGGCAGATGGACACCAGTGATAGTTCCTATCCTGAAAGTTTTCACTCTTTAAATTATAACCTGACCTCCTACAGTTGCCATACTTGTAGCTGGCTTTCCCAAATTTGTCAAATTGTATAGATTACATTTGTTTTATAGGTGAGTGTGCTTTTTAAATAGTTTGGAAACTTTAGTTAATACAGTTAATTAGTTAGTTAGAGAAGCTAGTACTTCTCCTTTTGTGTTAATGATTCCCTATGTCTTAGGGAATCATTTATTATTTATTATAATAATTATTATTATTCCTTTTCTCCTAAATAGCAACTGAGCTACTTTTCCCAAGGGAAGGGGCTGGAGGGTTACTATTTCGCAAGGAAGTACTTATTAGAGTCATCTTTTCCTTTTTTGAGACAGCGTCATGTAGACCAGGCTAACTTCCATCTTGACATACAGCCTAGGATGACCCTGAACTTCTAATTCTCTTGCTTCCATCCTAGGCGTGTGGGGATTACAGGTGTGTACCACCATGGTAGGTTTTGTGTGATACTGAGGATTGAATCCAAGGCAGAGAAACTTTCATATTAAGTTTTATTTGATAAAGTAGATGGGAAGAACGGCAAATACTGATGATCTGTTCTTAAAGTAACACTGCTGAAGTTCTAGATACATCTCTAGCAGTGAATATGCAGGAAGGAAATAAAAACAAAATAGGAAAACAACGGGAAAAGTTTGTTTTTAAAAAAAAAATGTAAAGTCCTTTGTTCCCAGCCCCTGCTTGGTATTGTGGATTTGGGAGAAAACAGTATGCATTCCTATTTTTATTTCACTTGATTTTCTAATCTTTCATATTTGGCCAGCTCCTTTCTGAGAACATATTGTACACATGTTCTGATGCTGTTTGAAGGTCCTCTGGGATGCAGGAGTTGATTGAAAGCTCTCAGCTCTACTGAAGTGGGTGGCCAGAGAGCTGGAGCTGAGCAGCTGCCATCCACTCGTTGAACTTTTGTCATTTATAAATTATTTTCCATGCCATCTGGAGCAAGAATGGTGCCATGGCTCTGAGAACTCTTGGTGGGGTGTGCTGGTACTCAATGCTTATGGCTTGTGCATTACCACATTCATCTGAAGTTGTGAAATCTTTATTTGCTTAGTGACTTGAGACTGGGGAATATATGGGAGCGATTTCTTTAAGTGTGCATTGAAAGACACCTTCATCTCTCCCAATGTTTCCCCAACTCTCTCCCTTTCAGTGACTACAACCTGCCCATTTTTGGTTCCAGTGGAAAAATACATCCATCCCAGAATCTCTATGAGGTTTCTTGTTTGACGACATAGTCAGAAATCCTTCTCTCATTGCCCATGAGTTGCTTTCTGGATGTGATGTTGTCTTGGTTGGCAAAATTAAACCTCTACTCTCCTCCCCCGTTAAAAATAATAGCAAAAATAAAAATGATATAGGCCATAAACTCAAGGTTTGAAATGCATTCGTATGCTAATAAAGGGAAGAAAGCGGTGGCTGCGCTGCTTGGGAGTTTCATTAATCCAAAGATTTGTGCTGGCAGCAGATGCAGTGCCTGGTGCTCCCAGTGCATATGGCCCAGGCTGCAGCAATGCCACCAGCAGGAGGTGTTTGAACTGCTCCAGTAGCTGCTGTCAGACAGCAGCTCCTGGAAAACTACCACAAATCCTTGACTCCCCAAATGGGTAGTGTTGACTTTAGTTAGCTCCTCCCCACAACCCCCTCCATGGCAGCCTGTTTACCTAATGAGTTTTTGCCTTTGGTGTCCCTCACAGAAGCTGGGGACCAGAAAGCCAGTAAGAAGATTCAGAAATCAAGAGGAGGAGATGTCTTTAAGTGAGAAAAGCCAAAGATGACATCTGACACACAGAGTGGATTTTACAAAAGTTCTGAGGCCGAGACACTGCAAAGGAGAACTGCAGCGGCTGTGAAGTAGTTGGAGGGAAGGAGTCCTGACATAAAAGTCAAACCAAGATTATCCTGTTGGAATGCCAGAGGGCATGTGCACGCTCACAAGCTTCGATATTATTGGCACAGGAAGCGGCACATATGCTTAAATATGGATTTCCTTTGCTATTTGGAGACCCTTTCCCTGTGTTGCTGTTTTGGTAGGCTGCCATTACCCTCCATTTGGTTAGCTTGGATGGAGTATCTCTTGCCTTGGATCTTACAGATCCAAGTCTGGTGGCACCTGGTCACGATGACAGCAAGACCTATCCTGAAGATTTTCAAATCCTGAATGTATGGGGCTTCATGACTCTCCCTCCTTATGGAACACCAGACCCCAGGTTTAGCTCAGGGTACTTAGGAGAGAAAGAAGACATATAATGAATCCTGGATCTGCAAGAAGGCCGTCTCACTCACATTTCCCTTGCTGTGATAAAATGCCACAAAAAGGCAACTTATAAAAGATGGCTAAATTTGGCTTATGGTTTCAGAGGGTTAGAGTTCATGGTGGTTCAGTGAAGCCTCAGCTTACATCTTATCTACAACTGAGAGAGAGAGAGAGAGAGAGAGAGAGAGAGAGAGAGAGAGAGAGAGAGAGAGAGAGAGAGAGAGAGGAGACATACTGGGACTAGTAGGAGTCTTTTGAAACCTCATAGCCCACCCCCAGTGGTACACCTTCTCCAAGAAGGCAATCCCTCCTAATCCTTTGCAAACAGTTCCACCAACTGGGGACCAAGTATTCAAATATATGAGCCTATGGGGGCCATTCTCATTCAAGTTATCACAAGCAATAAATAAAGAAGGGCTCCAGTGAGTGGGAAGTCTTGGAAGCTGGGGCAGTGTCATCATTTGTAGTTCTTCAGGTCAACTATCTTTGGGATACCTATATTGATTTGCAAACAAGGCTACGTCTTTCACAGCTACTTCCTTTGTGATTTGGGAGCCTGCAGTGACTCAGGAGGGAAACTGTACAGATGGTCATTTGGAGTGACTGAGAACTTCTCCACAGCCTACCAGCGATTATCACTGACCAGTGAGTGGCAACTCGGAATTCTGCATTTTAAGAGCGGCAGATCTGTTCTAGTGGCCAGTTGCTGAGCACCAACCCTCAACATATGTGATAATGGACCACTGGTGTGAGAAAAGGACCTTAGCTATCACATATGATTGGTGAGTCTCTTTACTCAGATGGCCTGTGACCAACTAAGGGAAAGGAGGGTGATCATTCTTTTTGTTCTAAATCTACAGTGCAGCTTGGTTCGACTCGGCCATCTCATAAATCATAGTGAATTGTATGTTTCAAGACATCGATGGATGAAATGATTCTTTATGGGCACGCTGGGCCCCTAAGTGAAGTTGCTTTTCAGATAACGCCTCTTACTTTTTGTCAGTTTTCTGTTACCTTGTCACTTGTGTGTCTGTAGTTTTTCCTATCCCTGGTTTCGTCTGAAATGTCAGAGGAGTCGAGGCTTGAGGTTAAATAACAGCTCTGCTGGTTTGGGCCTTTGTCACATTCAATGAGTCATTTCTCTGCAGCAAGTCTCAGGCTTCTTTTTTTTTTTTTTTTTTTTTTTTTTTTTTATGTGTGTGTGCCCGGTGGGAAATAAAGGGCCAGTAAGATGGCTCAGCAGGACGAGGCATTTACTGCTGAGATCAAGCCTCACCATCTCCAGGCCCCACATGGTGAAAGGAGAGGAGAGAAGTGACTTTCTCTGGCCTTCACAAGTGCGCCCTGCCATGTAGGTGCTCATACTTGTATATACACACGCAGAATGAATACAAACAATGTATTTAAGGGAAATAACGTTCTCACTTATTTTGCTTCTGTGAAGATTCTTATCTGAGTAGGTAAATAGGGACGGGGGATGGATTGCCATACAAATACTTGCTTTCATTTGGCAATCTGCAATATAATAACCATTCATTCATCAAGCAGAAGGAGAGAGGGCAAAACCCTGCCTCTAGGTACCTTCTGGTAGGCTGGCACTGACTAGACGGTGACAGCACCCTGGCTCTCCTGTTTATTAGCCTAACAC
Source organism: Cricetulus griseus (assembly GCF_003668045.3). Taxonomy (NCBI): domain Eukaryota; kingdom Metazoa; phylum Chordata; class Mammalia; order Rodentia; family Cricetidae; genus Cricetulus; species Cricetulus griseus. Next base: position 249,319,170 of record NC_048596.1, on the reverse strand, counting down.
ACTGCCCGCACACTCAGCACATGCCTTTATATCATGAACTGTAAGTTGTCAGGAGTGCCATTGTCTACTTCCCCACTTAAGCCCAAATATATCATGTCCACTGTAGTTCTTCCATCTGCCAGGCTGCTAGCCTTGTCAAAGGAGGAAATGAGGTTTGCTTTGTCCCTGTGGAGCCAACACTGTCTAGCAGGACCGACCCTTGCTTTTCCATGCTGTCACAGCCCATTCTCTGAACACTCCCAGGATCTTGTCTAGGATCAACAGTCAAAGCACTGGTGTCATGTGGGATGCCCCCTCCCGCTTCTGTGTTTCCATCCTATTGTTTGGAAGTCAGGAACTTTATTCTCCTCATCTTTGGTCTTCTGGTTCCAAATCTGCTTTTTCCACCGGGAATTACAACAAAGGACGGCCAGGAGCCACCACATTGAGGTCCAGGTGGCGTTCACAGTGTATTTTGACCACTCTTCTCATTTCTGCTGAGAATGCTGCAAACACAGCATGAGTTGTGTTTGCCCTTGTAACATCACCATGGCCAAAGTCTTCATGTTGAGAAGGCCACAGAAATGTGTTCCGATATGTGATCAATGCATTTAAAAATACAGTGTTGCTTTCAGCCACCCATATAAAAACAGAACCAATGGTATAAAAGGGCAATATACCCTTTTATATTAATATTAAATGTATTGTAATATTTTATTTTATGGCTGACAAATCATATGTTTGTTTGTTGAAAAGTCTAAATTTAAAGAGATATTTGCAGGCTGGAGATATAACTCAGTTTGTAGAATGCTTGTCTGGCATGCACAAAGTCTTGGGTTTGTTATCAGAATCTGATAAATCAGGCATGGAGGTGCACATATATAACCCTAGCACTTCAGAGGTGTGAAGGCAAGATAAGAGGTTCAAGGTCATCTTTACCTACATAGTGAGTCCAAGGCCAGCAGCTATGTGAGAGCTTGGAGACAGACACAGACAGAAATACACACACACACCACACACACACACACACACACACACACACACACACACACACACAAAAGCAGAGATGCACAGACACCCCCCCACACACACACACACGGGGGGGGGGGTTGGGAGGATGAAGATTGAAATTTATTTGGTGTTCGAAAGCCCAAAGTCCATTTGGGGCAATCCTGGCCTACATAATGAGTTCTAGGCTAGCCAGAGTTACATAATGAGACCCTCTGTAAAACAAAACAAAAGCAAAAGAAATGTACAAAAACCATCAACATGAGCCCAAGGACCATTACATGGATTTTTTACTTTGTGTAGTTCAATGTTAACATGAACAAAACAGCCTAATTTGAAGTTATTTCCTCTTAGTGCTTTATTCTAAATATGATAATACCAATACAAATGTCTACTTAGTAAATAAATACTGTATTTTTGCCTTATGTCAGAGGTTTGACATGTTTGTTTTATATAATACAATCACTGGGTGAGGTAGGGTTTGTAATGAGAAAACTGAGTCTTAGGCAGCCTCTGTGAGCAATGGATGGACTGAGCAGGACTTGGATTTAGATCTCCTGGTGAAGACTCTCGACTCATCATTCTATCACAGTGTGACTGAGAGTGATGTTTGACTTTCAGATCTTTACTTTCTGGTATCCAGATGACTGTGTGGGATGACCTCTGACTTGTACGCTAGCAGTGGGGATCACTTTAGTAAGGCTGTGTATGATTATAAGCTGATTGCTGTGTTGGAATACTTTATACACTTCAGATTAAAAGATATTTCCCAGGGAAACAAAGAGTGGTCTTTCTTCATTGCTGGAAAACTTTGCTATGTTTGTCACAAATGGGTTGATATATTTTCTCCCTAAATACTTATCAATCAAAGCCTAGTGGCTTCCACTGTTAAGGATGGTACACCTGAAGGGAAGCCATTCTCCTCTATCATTTTGTCAGGAATTGGTCATAAAGATAGGTTAAATCTTTCAGGCCAACTCTAAAACTTTGTGTTATGAAAGTAAAAATTGTGGTAATAATATTTCATGATCCCTAATAGCAGAAGGCTTTGCCCCTCTTTCCTGTAGTAAGGATTAATTTCTGGAGCTTTTAGCACATGTAGGGCAGTGGTACAGTGTTTGCCTGGCATGTAGTAGGCCATGTGTTCCACCTCCAGCATCACATACAAAATAGAATCTTTCCAGGACAAAAAGCTTCAAGCTACTTTCTTCTTTTCAATCCACAACACTGATCCCAATGCCAGATGCCATAAAATGCCTTAGATAGAGTGTGCTCTGTTTCCCAAGGCTTGTTTTGGCATTTAAACCATTTTAATAGGGAACTGTATAAGAAAATCTAATATAATGCCTAAAAATGGTACAGTTGCAGGCCTGGTGGAGGAGTTTTCTTGCTGGCTTGAGTTCAGGATTTTTTTTAAGAAAGAATCTTACAGAAAGCTGCTAGAAACAGGGGTCTCAAGGTATAGTCCAAGCTAGCAGGAGTGATCTTCCTGCTTCAGCTTCTTGAGTGCTGGGGCTAAAGGCATGAGCCATTAGGCCTTGCTCAAAAACATCTTTGGAAAGGGAACTTTTCATTAACATGGGCTTGTCAAAGTAGTGTTTGTACCTGTAGGAACACAATCAGACCCATATATTGTCTGCTCCTGTTGTGCCATAGCCTGTTGATAGCAGCCAATAAGTAGACCTAGACCTGGAGCCATGGAGTCTTAGATGAAGATGTGACTACTAACTCCTGAATACCCGTGATGATTGTGATTGAAACTAGAGCATACAGCGTCTACAAAACTTATGGAACTACACTTTGAAAGAAGTTAGACCTTTAATGTCCCCTCTACTGAGCTGTTTGGTGCCAAGTATTTGTGAAAATTTATGTTTCTTCAGTGCATGTTTATTCCCAAGTTGAAAAATTTTAAACCGTTTTTTAGCCCCTTCCTTCAAGGATATTGCTTGGCTTTTTGATTTACACAAATTATATTATGTAGGTCAAATCCTTGACTAGAAACTCATCTAAATAAGGTTTACCTCGGAATCCCATGTTTAAATAGCACTGGAAAGAAATGTGCTTAGCTCCATGGGTTTTCTCTAAAGTAAGACAGCCAGTGCTGAGTATTTCTTTTGTTTGTGTTCCTCAGTACTTTCAGGTTATAGCCCATTTTAGGGATAGAAAGGTGGGTATTTTAATGCTTGCTTCTCCTGTGATATGTTAGGAAATGTTTGGGTAAAAATGTTTATATTTGCATTCTTATTGTACAGAACTTTGAATATCTTGTGTCTAGACAGTCTCTTTTGCCGGTCATTTCTTTTTGCTGATGTGAACTATCAGCCCTGTTCAGTTTCCCATAGCATATGTTTTTTTTTAATTTTAATTTTATTTTTAAAACAATCTTATTTTATATACCAATCTCAATTCCTTGTCCCTGCCATCCTTTCAGTGGCTTGGGCAGTTTGTAGGGCCACTGGCAGTGGAACCAGAATTCATCCTTAGTGTATGAACTGGCTTTTGGGTGCTAATTCCCTATAGAGGGATAACTTGCTCAGCATAAGTTTTGCTGCTCGCATCATTTCATTTCCAGAGGTTAAGTAAGTGGTTAGCATTTGTTTAAAAAATGGTGTGACCCTTAACATATAAGTATATTTATTTCGTTGTCCTTCAGTCAACACTTGGGGTGAAAAGTATACTCATGTCCCTAAAAATAAACTGCTCATTCATTTTTCCGTGAGAAGTAATCTACCTTTCACCTAATTAAAAACATTTTTTAGTTTGTCTTTCCTCACTCAGGCACTACTCCAAATGACTAATATTTTGAATCAATTTAGCCATCATGAATGTAGCTGGGCTAAATTATGCCATTATCAACTTTATTATTTTAATTCCAAATGTAAAGCCATATGCTGAGCCATTAACCGAATCTTTATAATTTAAAAGGAATTGAAATCATACACAGTGTTTTCTTTGACAATAGCAGAATTAAATTAGAAGTTAATAATGGGAAGCCATGAAGAAAATCCCTAACATTTAGAAATTAAACAACACACTTCCAGATAACCCATAGGTCGAAGGAGAACCCAAAAGGGAAATTAAAATGCATTTTGAAATAATGATAATGTATACCTAATATATCAAAATCTGTAGGAGTAAAGTGCAGGCTCTCCTTTAGAAGGAAGTTTATTGTATTCAATGATTTTTTGGTTAGGAATAAAGTAAGACTTCCAAACCATGCAAATATATTTGGTAACATTATAAACTGATGTAAGTAAGTTAAGCCTGGGTGTGTTGACTAATGTATTTGGGAAGTTGAGACAAGAAGAATGCTGAGAGTTCAAGACTAACCTGGGCCGCATAAGGAGTTCTAGGCCAGAGTGAGTGACTATGTGACACAGAGTCTCAAAATAGACAAAAAGAAAAGAAAAGCAAGCTAAGAATCAATGTGTGATTGTCCCTCAGATAGGGGGACCAATCTGAGGAGAGCCACAGAGATACCATGACTGCTTTTTTTTTTTTTTTTAACTAATGTGTTCTATTGATGCCTATTCTGGATTGAATTGTGTATCTTCTAAAATTCCTGTATGTGAGTCTCAAATCGTAGCACATCACAATATGAATGTGATTAAGTTATCATAGAAACTTTAAGGTAGTTAAGTTGCCATGAAGCCATATTCCAACATGACAAGTGTCCTTACAAGGAGAGAGTCGGGCTGAAGGGAGGTGTGAATACAGAGGCTGCTTCGAGATGGCTATATACAAAACAGTGGGAACTTAGAGGATGCCGGTATCATGACCTGGGATGTCCAGCCTTCTGAGCTGTGAAACCACACATTCTGTCCTTTAAAGTCACCTAGGGTGGGACTTTTCTTTTATCAACCTCTTCTGGTTAGTATTTTATCAATTTCACAAGCTGGAATCATTTGGGAAGACGAAACCTCAACTAAGAGCATGATGCTACCAGACTGGCTTGATTAGTGATTGATGTGGGCCCAGCTCATTGTGGGCGGTGCCACCGTTGGGCAGGTAAGTTCTGAGCTGAGCAGGCAAGCAGCAAGCTAAGAAGGCTGGCTAAGCAAGCCACGGGGAGGAAGTTAGTAAGGCTCCTTTGTAGTCTTTGGATCAGTTACTGTCTCTAGGTTCCTGCCTTGAGTTCCTGTCCTTGCTTCCTTGGATAGTGGACCACAACCTTTCCTCCCCATGTTGCTTTGGTCATAGCATTTTATCACGGCAACCAACACCTAACTATAACACTGCCCTAGCAAGCTAATACATTTTGAATTGACTACCATGAATGTACTATGCTAAATTATGCTGTTAAACACTTTTATTATTTTAATTCTGAATGTTTGGACTGCATGCTGAGCCACTACACTGGTCTTTATGATTTAATAGGCATTAAAATCATGGAAAACTGTATCTATGCCTATGTGCATGCATGCACACACATACACGCCACTCCTGTCCTCTGCAAGGGCAATCGGTGTGCTTAACCTCTGAGGCATCCCTTCAGTCCCCAACAAAGCATTTTGAAATAAAATTTTCATTCTTAGCTGTGCCTTGATTTTTGTATTTAATATTTTATAAGTTAGTTGCAAATGAATAAATGGCTAATGTCATAGTGAGGCTTCCTGTGTCAAAGCATGTTGATGACATTTTCAGGATTCCAGCTTTCATACTTAAACACATAGGAGTGGCCGTGTGTAAATATTTAAAATGTGATGGACAATGCTATCACTACTGGTCATGTTCTATACCTCACTGTGGTGAAGTTTAAAGAAAAACCTGGGTCAAATTTGTGTCTCCTGTGCCTGGCAATAGTGTGAGCGCTAACTCTTGCCAGTGCTGTCATTTATTATTGTTATTTTGTTGCAGTTTAGTTCTCTTGAAAGGTACAGAGTTGCAGAATCAATCTTATACATGGATGTCCAGAAACAGGGGTAAGTCAAATGTTGCTGAGAAAATGGCTGTTTCATGTTGGCCTGAGGTTAAAGCATTTGGAGAGCAATTGTGAGTTTCCTCCCAGGGCCAGGCTTATCTCTACTTTGCCTCCAGCACCAACATAGTTTTCTGCCTTTGGGGACTGGGCAGCAGCAGTGACAGATAATAGGAGACAAATTTGTTATTTCAGGGCAGCTTCTGCTTTTAATGCCTCATGTGGGCTTTTCCCCAGAGGCAGGTGGAAAAAGAATAAGGATGAGTTACTACTTTGGAGTCAAGGTTTTGACCTGGCCTGATTTGGGGCCTTGTGTGTCACATAAACCTTGTGTGTGGACATGTTCATACATGGATGCTTGTCTGTGTACACGGACTTAGAGCATATGTAAGTATTTATTTGCTTTCAGGATGGCATTCATAGCCAAATTGCTACCGTATGAGAAATGAAAACTATGCTACTCACTGAGCAGTTGGAATGAGGCAATCTCTCAGAAAACTCTACCTCTAAATAAAACGCATTTTAATCCTTTCATGGTTTCCCTCATTCTCTCCCTCCCCGTCCCCCTGCCCTGCCAAGTTGCCTGGCTTCTATTGCCTCCCTTTCTCTGTCTCTCCCTTTCTTTTTCCCCATTTCCCCCTTGTACCTGGGATTTTATAATTAGAAAGTTGTCATTGGATAAAAGATTCTGGGGCTTGCCCAGGAATTTCCATTTCAGTGGTGAATGTTCATGGAAGGTAAGTTGTGGCTTCCTGAGAGGGATGGGAATACTTTATGGTTTCTGCTGGTGCCACTGGTCTGACAGAAGTGGGTGGAGGCATGGCCCGGGCACTGGCAGTTCTCACTGTAGAATACAATCACCTGTCTACTAGAACATATTAGCTTCTTGTTTTCAAACACATTCTCAATTTTTGCAATGATAATGATAATTTTGTAAGTATGTCCATACCATGAAATTTTAGTCCCTGTGTTGGTTCACATTTCTGCTTATCTCCATGTCATAATCTTTGTTTCTAGCTAATGATTGGTTGGAGAATGAGTGTGTTAATCAAGCCATAAAGATTTGTGTTGGCATCATCATTTTTTGATATGTGTATGAACAGGCCTAGTTAAGAAAGAATCCTGGCCCTGAGTCAATGCCATATTCACCTGTCCCATTCAGGTAGTATTAATAAGTTGTGTCAGCCTTTATAGGGTTTTTCATGTAATTTCCGGTTCTGTAGTTGTGTGGGCATCCCAAGCCTAAGCAATTTATTCCTAGCTATGTTTGCATGAATTTTGAAAACACAATAAACTTGGCTTTCCATATTCACAGGCTTAGTATCTGCATGTTCATCCAGCTATAGGTAAAAAATATACAGGGAAAAATTATGTCTATGCTGAACTTTTCTTTTCCTGTCCTTCTTCCTTAAGCATGACAATATGACAATGACCCTCACAGCCTTTACATTGTGCTACATATTATTAACAATCTAGAGATGGGAGAAGGTACACAAGAAGGTGGACAAGGTATACATACAAATGCTATTCCACTTGATGTAAGAGCTTTGAGCTGTGAATTTTGGTATCCATGAGGGATTTTAGACAATGTATGTATGTATGTATGTATGTATGTATGTATATATATAATCATGAATGTTTGTAATTTAAGTCAATATTTTATTAATGTTTATTGCCTATTAATATAGTAACATGGTTGATGCTGTGTTCTTTCTAAAGACAAAAGGTTTATTTAGTTCATAGTTCTGGGAGTTTCAAAGGCATAACGTTGGCTCTGGTGAGGTCCTCATGGTAGATGGTGTCATGGTGACATGCAAAAGAGATTTCTTAGAGAGACAATATCAGGGAATGACAGACAGGGTCTGGCCTGGTGGCCTCCCACTTGATCCCATACATAGAGGTCTAGCCACCTCATCCTATAGAACACGGAAAACCATAGTCTCCACAAACTGACCCTTGGGAATACAACCAGTCTGTATGGAAACCATAATGAGTAAACGTTAGTATATTTTTAGAGGTTAGGAAATGATGGTCTGGTCTGTGGCATAGAATGCAAAGTCACAGTGAAGGCTGTAATGGGAGGTCATGGAGGAGAGATGCATAGAAGGAGACCGAGATTCAAGAATTGGGTGGTTAAGGATGAAGATGGCTGGCATAAATAAAAGGTAACTAGAAAGTGATTTCAGAAGTGCCACCCTTAGCCTACCTCAAACTTGATCTACTTCACAAAGTGGCCTATCTAACTTCCTCTTTGAGTAGGTTATGAACCAATGGAAGAACTATTGAGCAAGATTTAATGTCTTTCCTCTGCATTACTTTAAAACACAAATGCATTTGTAAAGTGATTCATTGTGAAAATTGGGTTCAGTGACCTGGACAAGGCAAGCCGAAGTGGGGTCAGTCCCATTCATTCAGCCACTGGAGAGTTCACAGGGTACCTGTGGGGACTGTGCCAGCAAGTGGAGTGAACAACGGTTGGTATTTAAGGCGGCTAGACAAGTAACAGAGACCAAACCTTTATTCCACATATATTAGTATGCATACCCCAGACTAATGCCAAATTCATGTACTTAAATGTCAAGGTAATACTCTGTGTGTGTGTGGTTTTTATGTTTCTATATGTGGCTATATGCAAGCACATTTTATTACATCTATAAGAACATGTATTTTACACATTATGCAGCTACTAAGGACCCCTTCAGGATGTGATGTGGTACAAGAGAATTTATACACACCCATTTTCTCCCACTGCTGCGGCAGGAGAAGACAGCAATGGAACTTGGGCCTGTGTCTTCACCGAGGAAGGGGCCAAGGCTCCCTTGGACATCAGTGACTTGAGCACACTGACTGGAAGATGGATTAAGTTGGCAGTTCACACTCTGTCACTTCAATTTTACATTGTCATCAGTCAGCAAAATCTCCACCCTTCCTGAAGGATCGAGGTTCATGAGGGTGGGGTGGCGTGTTATTTTTCACTAAGTGATTACCGGCACTGATCTTTAATATGTGGAATTAGCCACCACCAGATTAACCGTCTAGTGAAAATGATGAAAGAAGAGCTATTTCAGAAGACACACAAGAAGTGCAAGCAAGGAATGAATTGTAAGGCATGCTTGACAATGAATCATAAAGATCAAGAAAGAGACTGGAAGGGAAGAACACATAATAAGGGAAGCGTTACAGAAAGTAGGGAATCCTACAGAAAGGAGCGAGTTTCAGCTCTTTCTGTAAATGACACCTTTTGTTGAATTAATTTACATTCATTTGACAGTGCAATAGCTTTCTGAATGTATCATTTTAAGAGAGGTTTTTAAAATATGTAATAAGATAGAAATTGTTGTCCATCATTTTGTACAGCATGAACTAAGGATTTTAAAACTTGAGTTTATCTTGTGTGGCTTCTTTGTTTTTTGACTTGGGAAGTAGAGAAAGACATGATGTGTTTCATGCTCAAAGTGGTTCTTGGTGGAGTGACCTCCATATTTTGTATAAAATGTTGACGCGCCTGCAGATTCAAGTATGGAGAAACTATGCAAGTAAGTGGCAATGTCGCACCTGCCCATGACTCGACAGATATGTCAATATGAAAATCAAAAATTAGATGGTTTACTGGATTTGCCAGCAAAAGTTATTGCTTGTCTAAAATTGTCATTTCACTTCTCTGCAGGAGACAGATGGGATTTAGTGCCTGCTAGTATTCGCTTCAAATGAACTTACCTACCAAGCCTTCTCAGTTCCCTTTTCAGTGAGAAATCCATGCAGTGCCACCAAGCACAGTTATAGAGAAGGCAGTGGAGGTTGTGGTAAGTTTGTATTGTAGCTACAGCATTCAGAATAGGTCTGTTACTTAGATCACAGGGATACGCCAGCATCACTAAAGACCTGCTCTCTCAGCTATGCTGAAAGATCTTCCTGGGTATCATCTGCCAGCTTTATCCCAGTTGAATAGCTATTACTTTATCCTCACCTGTCAATTGCGGAAACTTAGTGAGCTCTGGAGAAGGAATTGGCTAGTAAGAAGGCACACCTGTCATAAGAAGCAGAGCCAGCATTTGAACCTGGGAAACTTGTTCTAGAGTTTTCATTGGTTTCCTCAAGTGTTTTGCAAGAACAAATTTGGATGTTCCTGTATTGGTGCCACTGAATGGTAATTCTAATTCGTAATTATGTAGCAAACTGCTTTTAGAGTGTCTTGGTCATTGTGCAGTGAATGTATATTGGTTGCTCTTTTCCTGTGGAAAATCTAGTCTTTGGCATGGGAGTCATCCACTAAGAACACTGCAATGCATATCACATAGTAGTTTCAATTCTGAGCATTTTTTCCCCATGTCATTCTGGTAATTTTATGCTGCATTCTATCCTGGTATCAAATCTAAATAATTCATTAGATATTATACTGGTAAATTGTTTCATATTCTGTCTGGGTGTATAGTTATTTACTTTCAGGTCTAGAATTCTGTTTGGATTATGTCGTTTCAGACACTGTGATGTTTCACCAGTGTTGAATGCTGTTAGGTCTAAACTTGTTTTCTCCATAGGGACCTATTCCATACAGTGGTGCCATGTTTGCTAGAGAAGTGCATTGGACACTTCTTTAATTATTTTATTTTACTTTATTTTATGAGCATTAGTGTTTGCCTGCATGCATATCTGTGTGAGGGTATTGGTCCCCCCGAAACTGGAGTTACAGACAGTTGTGAGCTGGCATGTGGGTGTTGGGAATTGAACCCAGATCCTTTGGCAGAGCAGTCAGTACTGTTAACTGCTGAGCCATCTCTCCAGCCCCACTGGATGCTTCTTAAAGGACAGGAACCATATAACTATGTTGGAGGGTGATTAAAATGAGTCTTGTGTCTGTATTCACAAAACCATCTCTACCTGCAGTGGTAGGCATACAGTAGTGGCAAATGCTGATTACTCAGCATGGAAATCCAGGACTCTTGTTTCTTAGAAAGGACTGAAGATTCATTCATGTGTCCTTATTCTCAAGGGATCTATTTGAAGGTTCAATGTAGAGATCTGTTGATCATGATCTTTAGATTCCAAAGTAGGTCTGAATCTATTTCAAGAAAATAAAAGTGTGCCCAGTTCTCCAGTCATTGTAATTGTCAGCTTCTAATTTCACACTGAAAAGGCCTTCACACGGCCTTTGGGTAGCTGCAGCACAATCTTTCCAATTTATGTATGTGTAAAGGTGGAGTATCTGTTGTGCTGGAGCAAAATACTGTGTTTTCGACACTGACCAAAACTAAGTCATTAGAGAATGTTCTCAGCCAAGCCCTCAGTTCATTGTTAGTTGGAAAAACAGTCTTATAGACATCAGTCAGGGCTTCTTAATATTTTTTTGCTGTCTTTTTCTTTGTGAGAGGTTCCTATGTGGCCCCCGTGTATATAGGAATATATGATTGACATGCAGTGGGAGGATCAGCCCTGACCTGCGGTTAATGTCACTAGTGAAAAACATGCTGGTAATAGATCACAAATAAATTTACATTAAGGTAATTCTTAGTCATACATACACCTTTACCATTTAGTAAAAATAAAAGCAATTTTTCATCTAATGAAATGGCTGTGTTTGTGTAGTTTTGCATAAAAACTTAAATCTTAGGGCTGGAGAGAAGTCTCAATGCTCAAGTAATAGCATTTGCTGCTCTTCTAGAGGACCTGGGTTCAATTCCCAGCACCCACATGGTGACTCAAAACCAACTGTAACTTCATTTCCACTGTTTCCTTTCTTTCTTTTCTTTCTTTCTTTCTTTCTTTCTTTCTTTCTTTCTTTCTTTCTTCCTTCCTTCCTTCCTTCCTTCCTTCCTTCCTTCCTTCCTTTGGAAAAAAACTGGAAAATGGCTTAATGTTTTACAACAGAAATTGGAACTGTACAGTTACAGTAAGTTTAATAATAACACAGCAGACAAATGCATCTACACAAACACACCATTTCATTCTGATTCACTGGCATCCACACAATCTCTCCCAAAGCCCATGGCTCCTCTGGCAGCCCCACAAGGGGGAGTGACATGAAGGGCACTTTTAAAGAGAACATATTTCTCATAGTCCCCACTACGTCCCCAGGACTCTGGAGGGATCAACTAATGACCAATAAGGAGAATTGCTTGTGTTTTAGTTTTCCCAGGGGCACAGATAACAAGGGCCAGTGCTCCCAGATATCAGCTGATTTTTATAAAATATTCCCTTCGGAGGAGAAATGGCCACAGACTCTCAGGGGCAGTGAGGCTACACAATAGACACCCATACTGCAAAGTCATCTTGAAGACATCCAGTCAACTACTCAGGAATTGCCTGTAAGAGGACATCCAGTCAGGATGTCCACTGCTCATTACGGCTGCTGGACAATTCTGGAAAGAATCATGTACATCATATTCTAATTTCCCACAAAGAACTCGGAGTCACATTTTAAAGTACACAAAATAACACATTTTGGGATGTCAAGGTGCCGATTCCCCTTGTGTTCCTCCCTTAACAACAGTGGGGAAATGCCCCTGAATCAATATTAATTTAAAAAAGGGGGAGAATGGGGTAAGGTAAAGTGGGGAAGTTAAGATATTTAAAGGCAGAAATAAACATCTCTAGGAAAACACAGTCACTATCTCTTTAAAACCAGACCCCAGCTGGGCAGTTATCAGCGACTCCACACTCACATGGACATTGAGTTCCACTGTTTCCTGTCCTCTGAGGATGCACATGTAATACATAGACATATGTACAGAGAAACACCCATACACATCATTATTGTCATCATCATCATCATAAACAGTTTAAAAAGAATTAAAAGTTGGCTGAGCATTTGATATTATGGGGTGAGCATCCTCAACATTTTCCTGAGTTGGTTGATACTTAATTTTCAATGTCAAATGATTCCCACATAAATATGTGATGCTAATTTTCACAAATTGTTGGAAATTCTATTCTTATCCAAATTCATAATGCATTGAATGATTTGATGCAACTCAAGTCAGTAACTCAAACACCAATTTTAAAAAAGACTTATTTTGTATTTAATTCTGTGTATATGTGTGTGTCTGTATATGTGAGTTCAATGCCCTCCTCTACTAAAGGCTTTGGTTACCCTGGAGTTGGAGTTATAGGCAGTTATGAGCTGCCTGATGTGTGTGCTGGGAATTAAACTTGGGTCCTCTGGGAGAGCAGTATGCACTCTTAAATGATTTATCACTTCTAATCCTTAAACATCAATCTTAAAATCAAATGTTCTAGCATTGTCAAATTCAAAGAGGTTTTGATTGGGTACTTACATGCTTATATGCTGAGAAATGACAGTAGGAAGATATTGAAAGACTTTTTAAAAAAATAGTTAAACTGTTTTGTTTGTATAAGAGTAGGAAACTTTTATGAACAGTAAAACCCTGCAGTGCATAGCATGCACCTGTTTGGAATCTTGGCTGAGGTGTTTCAGGTAGCTTTTGTTGTGTGTGGTGTGCAGACTGCAGAGTGAACCTTTGTGTATTCCAAGCTGAGCCTGCAGTGAAGTCGTGCAATACACCATATTGCTAGAAACAACTGGGATTCACCATGGATTTGATTCTGAGTTCATTTTGGGCTGTTGCACGTTCAGAAAACTTTTACTGTTCCCAGACTTTTCATGACCTTCACATTAATTATGTGATTCCATCTGAGGTCACAGCCCACACTTTAAGAAGTTGTTACTTAACAGACAGGCAGTGGGTGAGTCCATGTTCAAGCATGTTTTGTTTGCCTTTTATTTTTTACTTTTGTACTTACTTATATGGCATAGGGACCAGGTTACTCCCTTGAATGAGAATGACCCCCATACAGTTGCATCACTACAAAGTGTCATCCCATCATTCCTAGAGAGAGCCCTACCTTCAGTCAACCCCCCACTTCCTATACGCTCAGCATCACTTGCAGATGGGGATGGGGACAGAAGGGAATGGATTTCAGACTGGAACTGTGGGTGGGATTCTCCCTGCACCCTTGCTACCATGCTTTCATGTGGAATTCAAGGGAAAGAGAAGATGATTTCTGTGCCTTCACAGGAAGGTGGGATTCTATTTCAAATGCTGGGGGATGAAACTGAGTAAGATGGTTGAGGGTAGACATTCAAGAATGAGACAAGTTCAGAAAGCGGTAGAATACATATTGTTTAAATGGAGAGGAGGTGACCTTGACTAGAGACAGGATTTTCTGGATCTGGAATACTGTGATGTAAAAATCTATAGTGTAAAGAGAACTAAATGATGAATGTATGCTTTTTAAATGTCATTAAATATAATTTGGGTTCAGATAGCTAAATTATTTTTTTTCATTCTTTGAGATAGCGTTTCTTGTAGCCTAGACAGTCATTGCTTAACTAACAATGACCTTGAAATTTTGTTTCTCCCTCCTCTGTCCCCAGAGTGCTGGGATTACAGATATTTACCACCATGCCCAATTTGATGCTGTGCTTTGGATCAAAGCTCAGGGCTTGCTAAAGTGCTGGTCAAGCACTCTGCCAACTAAGCTACATTCCCAGTTAAGACTGTTAGATGATGGTTTTCATTGTTGTTGTTTTTAATTTAAATTATTTATGACATGGGTATGGGTATTTTGCCTGAATATATGTGCTCCACATTCATACCTGGTGATATGTGTGCTATCTCTATCACTATAACATGGACTTTTACCATCCTAGAATACACACAAACAGCTCTAGGGTTCTAGCTTTCTGTGAATTGGTGATTAGAGAATATAGGCTCACACTGTGCTGTGTTGGGGGATGCAGGAAGCAACATTTTGAAAGAAGACAGCAGGAGGAAGAAAGTTGACTTAAGGGATGTTTTCCATCACTTTGTCTGCTCACAGTTTTGTGTCCCCACAGGTCTAGGTCTACAGCCTTAAAATACAGAGGATTCTAAAATGTTCATATCACCTCAAAGTTGTTGATAGGAACTAACTAAAAAACAAAATAATACAAAACCCAAAAAGCAAAACAAAACCACCAACGAGCCAACCAACCAACCAAATCTAAACAGAGCTGTTGGCCTCTGGTTTTATTTATTGATATTGAGGTTGAAGGATTTTTTTCCCTTTTTGATCATATTGATGAACTGTAGTATATTTGCATATGTCTGAACTTACTAAAACCATACTTTATGTATAGCAATACATTTTACATATTAAAAACACTATAATAGGATGATTTGATATGGTTGTAATGGAAGATAAAAAGGAAAAAATGAGACTATGATACCATCCCCCAGAACAAAGAATTTTGTTACAATCACTTTTTCTATGTAGGTCACCGTGACAAGTGTATTCAGTGGCCACTAATTGGTATTGACAATGGAAATGGCATTAAAAAGAAAATCTAACTTTCGCTATTATTGCCTCAAAGGACCAATGCATGCTGGAAAATTTAGGAATACAAGCATGGTTCTTGTTATTTCAATATAAAGGCAGTTGAATCCACAGATATGCTACAGGGAAGAGGAGCAGCAGGAGGAAAACACCAACTTACAACAATGAGTTAGAATTAGAAGAAGAAAAGCTTTCTATCATCTTAGGACTAGTGTCCCTTTGACTTAGTTCCTTCCTTCTTCATCACCTATTTATTACCCTCTCTTCATTTCTTTTCTATATATTTCTGTGCCCACACTTACACCCATATTGCCTGTCTTACTAGTGATTCTTTGGAGAATGTTACTATCCGTGGCAAGGTAGAGAACATTCCATAGCCACCCACATTTCCTGTGACATTCCACATTCTTAATCACACCATACTACTGAAGGAAGGTTTACTGGGACCTGGTGTAGTCCATAAGGACGTGGTAGGATGAGGCAGTGTCCCACCACACTGGTAGAGGTGGACAAGGCTTTGAAATTTGTTTCTATTATCCTGCCTCTGAGAGCCCATTCTGACAGGTTGTTTGGGTAGAGCCAGATGGTGTGTACTTCTAGTTTATGTGGTCTACTTTTGGATCATCAAAGGGCCATGGGAATTTGAACCTAAAAATTACTTTTTCCTCTTACCACATTGGAAAGAAATTGGATGGAAAATAGGGCTATTTCAGTAGATGCCCAATTGCCTTTGCTGCTTTTCCATGTCTACATTTCAGATCACTTCCTTTTCTAGATCTTGAAGTGAGAGTCAAAGAAATATGCCTCAGTTCAAATTAGCTAACAGAAAAGCAGATCTAGAGAAATTCTAGGAGAATCAGTAAGTCAATGAACTGATTGTTATTTATAAATTCCTTTGGTTCTAATTCATTCTTTACAAAATATAGGTTAAAACCTTAAAAAATTTTGGTTAAATTTTATTTTGGCAGAGGGAATCAACTATGTTTCAACTGAATTGTAGAATTTATAATATATACCTGCATTTTAAAATTTTAAAATCATATTCACTCCAAATCCTTCACTTAACTTTTCTCAGCTCCACCCTTGCTTTCCTATTCCCCCAAACCTTTCTGTCCTCTTTTGTTTTAAATTTAATAACCCACCAGTTCCAATTTGAGGTGTCCATATACTTATGAGGTGAGATCATCCACTGGGACATGAACACCCAACCCTTAAAGAAAACTGACTCACTCACCTCCAGAAGGTATCAACTAACTGTCCACAGTTCCGAAGGTGCGTGCAAGGGCTCATGAACCTTTCCCACACCATGTTAGAATATTGTCCGACGTGATCTTATTATGGCTGCAACCACAGCTACTTTTAATTCATAGGTACAGAGGTCCTTCCTTGTCTGGAAGAGTGTTTTCCCCAGGTTCTTCCTAACTTCTGCCTCCTAAAATTTGTCCCTTCTTTCTTGATGGTCCCTGAACCTTGGAAGGTGATATGATATACATCTCCCATTTGTGGCTGAGCATTTCACAGTCACTTATTCTCTGTGCTTTGACTACTTGTAAGTTTCTGCATCAATCATTTACTACAAAAATAAACTTATTTGATAACGTCTTAGAGCTGCACTATGGGTAGCTTGATGCTATGTTCTTTTAGCAAAATAATAATAAGAGGATTATCCCCTGGGACTTGTGAGTTCCCCAACCATGAGTTCTTGGACAGATTTGCAGTACCAGGTATGTGTCTTGTACTATGAAATAGGCTTTTTGTTGTTTTATTGTCAGCACAGTGGCAGCACCTGTGTCCTCTGCTGTTTCAGCTACTGACTTCGGCTCCAAAGTCAGTGCCCTGCTGCTCAGGCGAAGGCCAGGTGGGACTTCTGCATACCGCTGGAACCGCCTCTGTCTCTGTAGTTTTTAACTAAGTCTCTATTATTCTATTTTACCAATAAAGACTTGGGAGTCAGATCCTGGGGTGAAAACCTGCTTGCTCAGAGAGGCCAAGAAGCAAGTTGACCTAACTCTGTAGCCAGCAACCCAGTAAGAGAAGAGTCTCTTCTGCTGTCCCAAATAAAAAAAGACTGCCAAGCTCTAAAGACCGCCAAGCTCGAAAGTCTCTCCCTACTACTTCCTGTGTATTTCTCCATCCGTTTTCCAGATTCCCTCTAACTCTGTCTACTTCCTTTCAACTAGTAGCTGGCTCCACCTCCTGATCCTAGGTTTTATTTAATTAATGCAAACTCAGGGTTCACAGTGTGATCAAATATCCTGCAATACACCTTAAATTCAAATCAGAAGGTGATTGGTTACTCCCATCATATTTATGTCATTATTGCACCCATGAACATATCTTGTCTTGCTATGCCATTTAAGTGGGGGGAGTGATGACAAAGTAGGAGGTTGGGGAAAAATAGGTAACTCAAAGAATCTTTGAAAAGACAGTTGAAATATTTATACTCACATAAAAATTCTAATTCAAGTTACCCTATCTAGATGGTTACGATCATCTCAGAAGCCATAGGTTGCTATATAAAAAACTCAATGCCAATGTGGTATGTTTCCCATTGAGTTGTTGGTCATAAGTGTCCCGGAGAAAACCCCAACCAGTACAACCTATTGCCTTTGCTCCTGGTTGTCCCCCTAATCTTGAAAGTAAGGTCCTAGAGCTGAAGACATCATGCACATTGGTCATAGGATATGGAGTAATCACAAGAAGCTTTCTTCCTATTGATTAGCTCTCATATTACTGCAAGGTGCTATGCACATTGGATGGAAAAATCATCAATAGTCTTACCCAGTTGTTACCCTTGTAAACTGTAAAACATTAAAATGGCTTTTTAAATGGTGTCATATGTGCCAAAGTCCATGTGCCAAGTTTCTTCTATAATTCCTTGAAACGTAGATTTAGAACAAAATAGGGGAGATCGGAGAAAAAAATAGGATAATAAACTAATTTTAATCCTAAATCCCTAGAAGTTATTATGCATTTAGTCCATATTTTAAGTAGATAATTGTGAGTTTCAAGAGGATCATTTAAAAACTAACTTATTTGGGAGTGGCCTTCCCCAGCCTTTTCATTCATTCATTCATTCATTCATTTATTTTAGTATGCTCATTCTGTTTCCTTGGTCACCCTATATGGTCAAGGTTTCTTTATATGCAGTGGGAGCTCTCTTTAAGCCATCCCAGAAAGTTATGTGTGTAGCTATTCTCTTTGGGTTTGTTTGTGTCTGGTCCTCTTGGAGATTTTCAAAATAATCAAAAAACACTTATGTCATAGGCAGTGTTTACTGTCTTTAACAATAGTTTACTTTTAAAAAAATAAGTGGTGTGTTGGAACATGTATTTGAGAACCAGTATGGATAGCAGCAGATTGAGTGTGAGACATTGCAGTCATACTCCTTGGATTCAAATGCTGGCGCTGCCATGTTCTAAGAATGTAACCTTGGATGACTTAACCTAGCCTTGCTTTATCTTTTTGTAAAATAAAATAGGAGATGGTACTGACTGATACCGTGTGTGTGTGTGTGTGTGTGTGTGTGTGTGTGTGTGTGTGTGTGTGTGTAAATATTTAAAAGCTTAAAACATGACTAGGTATTTAATGTATATCAAACTAAAAGTATTGAAATTAAAGTTATTATTACCAAATAAGTTTGTGAAAAGCATTAAGCCATTGTTTTTGGGTTGCATTTCTTTAAAAAGTGATTTCATTTTTTCCTCTGTGGTTTTGATCAGTTACCTGGAGAGTAACATAGTCATTAAGACATCTTCAGTTGGCATACAGGTCCAATTGTTAGGTGTTTGGGGTTGTTTGAATCCATGTCATTTATCATCAATTATTGCCAAGTTCTAATCTGTCTGTGTGGTCTTAGAGATGCCTTCTGGCTTCATATTACCTACTAGAAGCTTAAAGAACACAAAGGTGAGTACTTGGTTTGCTTTCCTAGTTTCAGAAACCTTGTAAGGCTCTTTGACATAGACTTGCAGTGTGTAGGCTTCTGGTCTACTATGAGCATGGATGCTGTCTTTGTTATCATGACTGTCAGTGAGGCTAAAAACCTTAAATCTTTTAGACCCATTGAGACATTTATTTATTTATTTATTTATTTATTTATTTATTTATTTATTGGCATAATGTTAAGTCATTAAAACCAGCTTATTAGTTAACCATAATTTATGTACGTAGTCAGATTCTACAGAACTGCCACAAGTGACCTTGAAATTGAGAGCTGGACATTTTTAGATGGCTTTTGCTAGCTGGATGTTTGTCTTTGGAATATGTTAAGAACTGTTATCCCTGTATGAGTCTAATCTCACTTCTGAAGTATGTCAAAGTTCTTCAGTTTAGCAAATTTCCTGACAGTGTGCCACTGAAATAAAAAGCTATGATATATGGTTGAGAAATCCCCAAACCTCTTTAGCTCTGTCCCCTGAATTCTTTCTCTAAATGAGTTCTACAGGAATACCAGATTACTCTTTCTGCTTTGTCTGGATTAATGACTTCTAACTCACCTTTAGATTTACTGCTCACAGTTGCCCTCAGCCTTCCAGGGAATGTTTTGCCTGGATTATGCTATCCTTGTTTCAAGTTGAAAGGTCTTTGGAAGACTCATTTCCCAAATTAACCTTTTTCAGTTCATTCTTGTCCCTTCCCCTCTTTCCTTTTTTCCATTTCCCCTTTGCCTTCCTTTTCATCTCTGCCTTCCTTCCTCTTGTCCTTCACTCTTCATTTCCTGCCTTTACCCTCTTTCTTCCCCCCTTTCCTCCTTCATCCCATCACACCACATTCTTCTTTACTTTATTCTAATCCTTTGGAATTGTCTTCATATTTCCACTTACGTATCTCCTACGTCTCCTCAGCTAAAGCATTTCCATTTCCTTCTCATCTACATTTCTGATGAAAGGCTCACAACACTGTACTCTCTGACTCCATTTCGTGCCTTATCTGACTACTTAACTCTCCTCTGTGCATTTTATAACTCCCAAAGGGCACAATCCAGGCAAAACATCCCCTGCAATACTGAGGCCAAGTTCTGTGATCCCTAGTTCTGTTATTCCCACTCAGTTGCATTCTCTAGAAATGTCATCCTAGGCAAGTCCAGGGTAATTCTAAATCCAGTCAAGTTGACATGATTGACAAGATTAACTGTCTTGGGTGTGAACAATGATTAGCACATGGTGACTAGAATGAAAGAGGATGATTAGCACATTTTCTTTCTCTGATAAATGTGTCTTTAATAATTTTTCTCTGACTCCTGAATGGAAGTGATCCAGGTTCCTGAACACACTGATTTTATTTTCTCCTTTAGGGACCTTTGTTTGCTGCCCCAGACACATCTAACTTAGTGTCCTTTGTAGATCAGACAATTGTGATTGTCACCAGTGATCACCTTGTTACTTGTCCATTGTCCCACCAATCAGATGTCCTCAAATCAACTGAAAACAAAAGAATATGCTTGATGGTACAATCCTCCACACCTCCCCCAACTGCTCTGAAATGTTCCTTCACGTTCTTTTTCTTTTCTATTGTATATATAGTGTTCTGCCTGCATGTTTGCCTGCAGGCCAAAAGAGGGCACCAGATCTGGTTATAGATGTTTGTGAGGGGTCATGTAGTTGCTGGGAATTGAATGCAGGACCCCCTGGAAGAGAAGACACTGTTCTTAACCTTTGAGCCATCTCTCCAGCCCCACCTTTTTCTTTTCTAAACTACACTTTTATTTTGTTTCTTTGAGATAGGTCTCATGCCCCCAGGCTGGTCTTCAGCTTGCTAACTGAGGATGATTACGGACTTCTGACCTCCCTTCATTTCCCAAATGCTGCGCCTGCAGGCTTGTCCCAGTGCAATTTATGCAGTGCTGAGGATTAAATCCAGGCTGTTGTGCATGTTGGATAAGCATTCCACCAACAGAGATGCCTGTTAGAAATTTCTAGTGCATTTTGTTTGAAAGCGGATGAGATGTGAAGTTTTCCTTAGGCGTGGGTGGTTATGAGTAATTTAAGTATAGCTTAAACATTGTGTTTTGAGACTATTTAACTTCCAGGTCCTTTTCCTAGTGATGTATCAGAGGGAAGATGATGAGAGAATACATGGCAGAGGAGTTGTTCAACATTCAAACATTTACGATGGTTCTACAGAATGTCAGATCCCAACATATAGCCACTGTCACTCCCGTCTACACACTAAAAATCAGCATAGTAAGAGACACACCCATTCTGTCTGTTCTACTGCACCCCTTTTCATTTGAGCTTGGTATTTCAAAGACTGTTGGCATTCGGGATCTCCTGCTCCAGATCTGATCAGTTGTTCACTCTGTACACATAATTTGCTGTGTCCTCCAAACACTTCCCTAATTCATCTCCCTATTTTTATTTTTACATCTGTCCCTCATCATGTCCCCTTTGCTGGCTTGTTCATCCCAGTTGGCTGTCTAGTCTTCTGTGGTTGATACCCCTTATTGCTTCCACCCTTGGGAAATGGGCCTTACCATGTTTATTATCTAAAAGCACATGCCACTCCTGTGTCCATTGGTGTCTCTAGTTCGATGTTCTAACCCCGATACAGATTTTGAGCTGACTTTGGAGATGGATTCATGTAAATTTTCCCATGTCCATCATCACCTCTTCTAGTCATTGAGTACTCTAAATGAAGTGACTAGGCTACACCAGTAATCTTTGACTAGTTCACACCAGTCATCTTGTGGGTTTCTGATGACCTTTGACCTTGAGTGTGTCTTTTTTGACCTCAGTGCTACTACTCAGACCCAGTTATTTTTTATGCTTTCATGTTGTGGCCCAAGTTCAACACTCTCCCATCCACCTTGTGTTAACCTCTCTGTTTCCACTTGAATTCTGGTTTCACTTGAATTCTTGATTACCTACTGTTTGGCTTCAGCTTAAGCTTCAACATCTTGACAAGTGGTGTATTTTCCACCTGATTGAGACTGGTGATTGTTGATTGTGGCCCCTAAGATCACCTGGGAGATACCTCTTTGATCACGTTCATTTTTTTTTGTAATTATACAACAAATTAATGCAAGTCTGAATTCAAGGCCAAACTCATAATGCCAGGTACTTACTGCCAGGTTTACTAGACAAGAGACCTTTCCTTGTGTCTTTAAGACCCCATTGGAAGCTAGCAATGCTTAGCTTGCAGCTAAATCATTTAAAATTCTCCCTCCTCCTTGGGAGTTTAGTTTGATCACTTGCTGCCTCTCTATTAAAAAGCATTGTCATGTGATAATCCAGAACCATCTCTTCACCTCAAAATGGCTACATAAATCATATCCACATCAAAAAATCACATTCCAGGTCTGGAGAGATGGATACGCTGATAAAAGTGTTTGCTGCCCAGTCTGACTCCTTGAGTTAGGACCAACATGGTGGAAGGAGAGAGTGGACTTTTGCATGTTGTCTTCTGACTATGTGCATGGAAAAAAACTAGCAGAGGTGACAGGATGAGGGGAGGTAGTAGTGGTCTCTGACCCCAGACAAGCATCAGTTTGGAAGGGACTGAGTTGTGAAGGCCATTTTGTAGTCAGAGATGAGCCAGAGAAGCCAAGGGGCCTGGCATGCTTAATTGGGATTCTGTAAATGGCCAGGAGCAGGCCTTCTAGGAGTAGCAGAGAGGCTCACTTAAGAGGGTAAAACATGGTGTTGTAAGCTGAGTAATTGCCGCAGTGTTACCAGTGACTTCATTGTAGATTACACGTGGTGTGTGCACGTGTGTACTTGTGCATGCACATGCTCATGCATGTATTTGTGTGTATGTGTTTCAATCTCCTTTCCAAATTCTCATCATGTGGTATTCCATTTCCTGCAACGACCTTGCAATGAAGGCCTCCCCAATTGGCTCCATTGTTTTATTTAACTGGGTCTTTACTAAAACTCATATATGATGACATTTGGAATTGCCTTTTCTTTCTTTTTTTTTTTGGATTTTCCAGATAGGGTTTCTCTGTGGCTTTGGAGCCTATCCTGGAACTCGCTCTTGTAGACCAGGCTGGTCTCAAACTCACAGAGATCTGCCTACCTCTGCCTCCCGAGTGCTGGGATTAAAGGCATGCGCCACCAATGCCCGGCTGGAATTGCCTTTTCTTTGTGTGTTAGTGAAATACTATTCCTTTGCAAGCTTCAGATGCTCTGATGTTTTTCCCAGCCCCACTCTCTTTCTGTTCACTCCCAGCTTTGTGTTTATGCTTGCCTCAAAACTCTACCACATTGTATTAATATTTTAGTTTGTTGGAGAGTTTGCTAGGCTTCAAGTTTAATGAGAACAAGGATTTGGGTATTATTTAATGTTTTTATCTTAGCCTGACATATAGCTCCTAATAAATTTTTTCTGTAGTGTTAATCCACAATGTTTTTAATTAATTGATCAAAATATAAGGTTTCAATAATTCTGAATATCTTATGATATATGTAGACTTAACATCTTCCTTCTAATTTCTATATGGACACACAGGTAAGCTGAGTACAGCAACCACAGCGTTTGTTTCCAATATAGATTGACGAAAATTAAATGTCTTCTATGCTTTATATCGCTTCACTGTGTGTGGGGGTGGGTATTACCCTATCCCTTTGTTGTGGTTTGGCTATAATACGCTTCTCCGCCCCATGCTCATGTGTTTAAAGACTTGGCCCAAACTGATGGAGGATGTGGGCCCTTTAGGAGGGGAAGCCTTTGTTGAGTGAGTGGGTGGTGGTGGAATGTCTCAGGAGTGACAGGCAGGCCCTTCCTCTCCCCCACTTTTGTCTGTCTGCTTTTCTCTCCTCCCTCCTGCCCTACCAATTCCTCAGACTGCAGAGGGAATGTACCCAATCACCCCACTCTCTTTTCCTCCTCCAGGGCACAGTGATGGGCTGGATCTCCTGAACCAACTCTGCTCATCATAACCCAGCCTTCCTCTTCACAATTTGGTTGCAACAAGGAGACAAAAGTAACTGGTACCCTTCTCCCCGGAGCACCGGCTTTCTTTTCTAAGACTTTTCTAAGCCTGAGGAGCTACCAGAGTAATGTTGCTTGGCCTCTGGTCCATCCAGAGTTAAGCAACAATTAGGAATTTCATCTCTGAGGATTTTGGGCTGTGTGTTGAAACAGGACTGTTTTTCTTTCCTTTTTTTCCCCCTTGGTGTTTTGTTTTGTCTGAGTGGATGTGAATTTCTGAGTTTTCTTCCCTGTATAGTCCCTAGGAGCTGGGGACAGAGTCGCCTGCTTCTCCCTGATGGTCAGTACTGTGCCTCCCGGGGTATGCCCTGTTGCATAGCTGGCTGGCATGTGTTTCCTGTTTCTGCAGCTGCAAGTCTTTCAGACTTTCGTAGAGAGAGCTGGTATTTTATTACATTGCATGTCTCATATTTATGAGAAACTCAAAGGGCTTTGAGGATTTTCTGCCAGTATCTAATCTTCTCACGGCTCTCTGAGGTAGGTAGCAGGAAGTGTTATCTCCATTTTGCAGATGTTACAGCAGAGGCAAAGCCTGACCTGATGAAGGTTCCACAGCAAATCAAGGCAAACAGAGTCTTTCAACCTCCATTCCAGAGATTTGATGTCAGATGACTTAAATTTAATTTTAACACCTCTGTCCATTTGGGGTTTGCATGTATTTTTACTGCTGTGCCCAACACTGCAGGCATAATTCTCATTTTTCTTTAACATTTTTTATTACATTTATTTGGTGCATGCACACTCACAGGCATGTATGTGCATGCCCTGACTGCCATTTAGAAGTCACAGGACAATTTGTAGGAGTCACACTTTGCTTACAGCATGTAGGTCCCAGGGATGGAACTAAGGTCACCAGGATTGGTGGCAACCACCTATACCTGCTGAACCACCTCTGTGGACCCACAATACTAATTTTTCTATCTACGGTGCTTCCCCTGAGATTCCTTCTCATTTATTGCACACATTCTCATAAGCATGCCTTTTGTATGTGTGCATATATAAATAAAAATGTATAGGCTTAAAAATAGCTAATATGTCATGTTGAATCACAAAAAAGGGTTCCTTGATCCTGTGGACTGTGCAAATATGAGATTTAGCCTTATGTGAATATCTGCTAATCCAGAGCTTTCTTGTCTGTCCAGTGTGCCATGTCTGTATTAACTGTAGACAAGAAACCATTAAAAGATGCCATCTGAAACAGTGGGAAATGTAAGAGATAGTATAAAGTGTACCAGGCATGGTGGTGTATGCCAGTGAGCTCAGTACTGGGTTCGAAGACTGGAGGGCCTAGAGTTTGAAGCCAGTCTGGACTAAACATAAAAACACTGTCTCAGAAAAACAGAACCATACCCAACACACCCCCACCTCCCACCTCCAGTCACACAAGTGAACAAATGGAAGAAACACTGAATGCCAGATACTGTTGAGTCAGTGAAATGAGCATTTTTATTTGATCACTTCTTTGCAAAAGATGGTGGCCTGAGGGAGAACAGTCACTTACATAGGTGTCTCCCAGCCCCTGCTACCCCATCATAAGATTCTCTTAAAAACTCACTCGGAGATCAGTTAACATAGTTCTACAAATTTATGTTGCTAGTGTAATTTTAATTTAGGTCTGCCTGGTCTTTTACAGGGAGTGCTTGTAGAGACTTTGTGTAGTTCGAGCAAAGATGCTTTCTTCTGAGTTTGGACTCTCTCTCTCTCTCTCTCTCTTTCTCCCTCTCTCCCTCCCTCCCTTCCTTCCTCCCCCCTCCCATGCCTCTCTCCAAGTGGCAATAATTATGCTCTTGCTCTCCAAAGGCCAGGAACAGGGAGTCTGCAGCTTTGCACTCTGACTGGCCCAGGCTCTCACTACTGTGGGATGCTGAGTAGGCAGGCTCAGCTGCCTTAGGGGAGCCATCCCTGAGACCTCTGTGTGATTTCCTAAAGCCCTGGCATGGTCACACTTAGATGGTGTTCCCCCACCCCAGTCTGTGAGCCCTTCCCTCCCTTCTCTGCATTTAAGAGTACCACCCAGCAGCAGTGGCTTTAGCCCTGGAACCATTTGGAGCTGCTGGAAGTGAGGCCACCCAGGGCTTCTGTGAGCAGCTGGGGCTGCAGGTCTTCTATTGGCCACACAGACAATGTTCCCACTTATCTACACTGAGCATGGGTGGCCTCCATCCTAGGCTAATGTGATTCCTCACTGTCTGGAGGTGGAGGCTATTGTCTTTTCCAGCTTGTTTGAAGTTCTTTTCTGAGGCTCGAATCTTCTGCAGACTGGAAGTGGGGTGGGTGTGTTCCTTACCAGCTTGACCCCTCTCATTCTAGTGGTTGTAGGGCAGGAGGCCGTCTGTCTATGGCTTATATAGTAAGTTCTCTCTATGGTGGAGAGAACTCTCTAGGTCCACCCAGCCTGCTTGTGTCCTGTGTCCATGTATTTCCTTCTGCATCCTGCCTTCCTTCCTCCTGCCCTCTGGGTTGAGCCACAGGCCCGAATGCAGCTGATGTCGATGGGCAGAGTTCACGCTTGGAGACTGCATGGTTGAGCAAGTTTTGCTTCTCAGTTAGAAACCTGCCATTTCTAGTGAACATTTTATGAAGAGGGCTCCTTCACTTACCTCCCTTGATTGTGCGAAAAAGCAATGAAAACATATGAAGAACTCGATTCATGGTGTGTGCACCTGGTCTCTTTGCGAGTCTCTGCGGTATGTCATGTGAGTGATACATTCATAAGGCAGAGAAATCAGACTTAGGCACAACAGCAGCTTTTAGCTGCTCCTTTCCTCCCCCAACATGGAGAGAAATCCAGGAGTTTTGTGAGATTTGGCAGGATAAGATCATAGTTCAGCTTTCCTTTGAATGACTTTTAAGCCATGTTTCTGAGTTCTGGGGTCACAATGACAATGGAAGACTCACTTGTGGTAATATATTTTCAGGTAACAAAATAATGTTCTTGGTTTAGCCAAAAAAAAAAAAAAAGTAGAGTTTTTATTAGTTAAGGAACAAATGACAGTGTGCTAGGTGCCATTCTTACCTGGTATCATGTGTGAAAACTTCTTATAAGTAACAAGCACTAATTTGTGCACTGGGAAAACCCGCTGATATTGAGTCCCCTGTTTTGTGCTAGCCAGCACTTCCATGACTAATGAAATTGCTTAATTGATAACATTTGCACTTTCCTCAACGATATTCTCGACTTTGACCAAGATGCAAAAATAGTCCCTGTCTTCGCTTTTAATGTCATTAGTTCATGGAAATGCAACCAAAGAGATGGAAAACAAAATTTTCTCATGTTTTACAACACAGATCCCCTGGGCCCCTGAGCCTAATTTGTTCTTAATAATTTTCAAAAGAGACTCTGTCTTGTAGCTCCCAGCAGCCTCTGGACTGTCTGAAAGCAAGCTGCAGGCTGGCACAGGAGCTCTGCCAATTTCTAGGCAGTGGAAGGTTCTGGAAAAAGTAGATTATTTCCCTCTGCAGTCGGGATGATTTAAGTTTTTGATGTGTTGTGTGCATGTGTGTATATGGTGTTCATTTAACACAGACATATGTAGTTTCTAGCTTCCTCAGTTTTGTCTGAGTTGGTTGTGTCTTGAATGCAGAGTCTAACAAACAGAGGCCGTGTCTTCGGAGACGCTGAACATCCTGCCCAAGTTCCAGCTCTTGTTCCAGGCCTCAGGGGACATAGACAGACTCGTTTTTCCAGCCTGCCCTGCAGCTTCACAGCCCTCGCAGATTGACACAGCTGCCTTTCTGTGTGTGTGGAGTCTTGCCTCCAGCCTCTCACAGTGTGGGGGGAGAGAGCAGGAAGAAGTGGGAGTGGGGAAATGAATTATTCAGCCCCTGCTAAATGCCAGGCTCCGCACTGGGTGCCTCATGTCCATCTCACTGAAAAGCAAGCCATTGATCATGAGGCATGAGGCATCCTAGACCTTCAGACCCAGACTTTGGAGCCAGACCATTGAAATTTGCATTATAAATTGTGCCACAGTTTCCCCACTCATTAAAGTGTGCTATTAGCAGAACCAACTGCTATTGTTTATTGTTGGGTTAAATAAATTGCATTCAGAATTGTATGAAGGCCAGAAGAGAGCCTGAAATGCAGTGTTTGTTAATACAAAAGCATTGGAAACAGGAGTGAATTTACTTCATCAGTTCAAGTAGCATGTAGAATAGCTGGGACAGAATTTGAACTTTGAGCTTAAAAGAGAGACCCCTGTGGTCACATGTCCTTTTCCTTCTTTCTAGGTAGATTCCATTTAGTGTCTTACATGTATGGTACTACCAAAGAGTTAAGTAGTGTGTCAGAAGTCAGTGTGATACTCATTTCAAATGTCACATAACACTCTCTTTGCTTAACAAAAGGTCCAGGCTGGGACTTTGGGTGGGTGGGGGTGTGACTGGATTAAACTGGATGTCCTCTTGCCCCTTGTAGAAACATCATAGCGTTAGAGATTCAGGGCTTACAACGATAAGGCTGTCTATTCAGACTTTGGGATTGGCCTGGCAATCTTCATGGTGAATCTTTTTAGGGATTGGATAAATGATCTTTTGTTCTTCTATATAGTTGGTTTTTGTTTAATTTTTAAATGTTTCTCTGTAATGCATTAAAGAGAGAAGCACATAGGGGTCAGAAATCCATGCTATCTGTAAGTTTGTTATGCTACCCCAGGCATCAGAACCCAGGGGTTCTGACAGGGGTTCAGTGGACAGGTGTTGGAAGGGAGGGAGGAAAGTCCCATATCTGATCTTCTTATCTCTAGGATGAACTGTTACGGGTTGGCTTTCCCCACACCCTTTCCTGGTGGCAGGGCCAGGAGTGTGTGGTTGGATGTGGGGATCTTTTATCTGCCTCTTTCATGTGACACTTTCTACTGGCTTTTCTCTTCTAAGTCTGCATGCTGTCTGCTGGTTCCTCCCAGTGTTGTGGCGTTGGCATGTACCTGAGTGACTGTTGCCAACCTTCGTCTCTTAAGAAGTGCTTCTGCAGCTGTAGAATGTTTGCAAAGTCCTTAGGTGTGAGAAACGTTGCATTTAGTCTCCAGTAAGGAAAATACAGAAAGGGTTCTATTACTTTTGCCCTAGTCCCACACCCCATGGACCTACACATGTCCAGTTGGTTTTGGATGGGACTTCTCAATAATGTTAAGATTTGTGGAAACTACAGTGGGATTTTGACTAAGGATGCAGGGTCTTTAGGGCAAGACAACACTATTAATAGAATGTGGATGTGTGTGGTTTATTTGTTTTCAAAATGGAAATGTTTCCTTGGGGTTTTGGCATGTTCTTTGATATGTTGAAAGATGAGAAAACATTTTGGAAACTCAGCACTTATACCATATTAGGAAATTTACAGTGCCTCGGATTTCACATTTAATGTTTTAATTGCCTGGTTTGGTAATAGAAAAAAATGTCAAGCTTCTCTCTTTCATTTCAAGTTACCACCACTTATTTTCCCCCTTTGCAGTCGTGGGCTGCTGCCAGCTTCAACTTCCTGCCCTGGTCCCAGCTTGGACTGTTTGCTGAGCGAGGAGAGTGTCACGTGACATCTGAAATGAGTATCATACTGACTTCTGACACACTGGTTTACTCTTTGGTGATACCACACATGCAGTTGTTTCCTGTGGTGCTTGTAAATATCCTGGACGCGCATCTGACACTGAGCTGTGCATCTGAAACCTTTAAGTTGCCTTTGAACTGAGGATGCTGTTCTGCAAGTTGAATAAAGCAGCAAAGAAATCAAAGACTATGCTGCCATCTTGGTCTGAAGGCGGTGTTTCAGAGGCAAGCCTGTGCACTGTCAAAGAAGGCAGCCATATGCAGCTAGCTGGAGGCACAAACCACATGGAGCCTGGGGTTGGGATGGAGAGAAAAAGAGGTGCTGAATGGTCTATAGTTGTTCAGAGCCTATGGTTTAGACTCCTTCAAAAGATTAAGACTCAAAATAGGGTTGAACCTTGCTCTTTTTATAACTGCTTTCTCTGGAGAAAACAGTGATGAGAGACTTCTTTTGGAGTTTGTTGTGGAAAGAACAAACTGGTGAGATGTAAACTCAGGGCACATTGTAAGATGCTGTTCTGCAAGTTGAATAAAGCAGCAAAGAAATCAAGGGCTCCATTTCTGGACAGCTGAGAACACGGGATACTTTCCTTTTCCATGAATGGTTATCTCTAAATACTGTTTTTGCTTGTCAACCAAAATTATTACTCTTTCTCTCCTTTTTTGTGTCTCTGTCTCCGTGTCTCTCTGTGTGTCTCTCTCTGTATGTGTTACTTTTCATCTTGCTGCAATAAAATGCCTTACAAGAGGCAGCTAGGGAGAGATGCACTCATTTTGGCTCATAGTTGGAAAGGTTTATGAATGAGGCAAGTGGTCACATTGCATCTGCAGTTAGGAATCAGTGAGTGATGGGCGTTTGTGCTTCGCTCACTTTCTCCTTTTTGTTCAGTTTGGGACATGGCCCATGAGGTGGTGCTGCCCACATTTAGCATGGGTGCTCCCTCCTCAATGAAAGTCATCTGGAAGTGCTCTCAGAGAGCTTCCCTGATGCCTGTGTCTTGGTTGGTTCAGATCTCATCAAGTTGGCAATCAAGATCAACCATCAAAATATAAGTAAGTATTGTTTTTAAGAAGAGACAAGATCTTGACATATTTTCTAGGCTGGCCATGAGTATCTGGGCTTGAGTGATCCTTAGACTCAGCTTCTAGATAGCTGAGACAGCAGATTAAGTCACATCTGCCACTCAAATGTAACTTTTGACTATCTGGCAATTTATGCTTATTATAGAAAACTTGGACAATGTAAAAAAAGCAAAAGAAAAAACTGCTGTCATATAATCTAGAGAGAATTTCTGTTGTCTTTTGTTTTAGTACTTATGTCTAAGAGAGATATATGAGCACACACACACACACACACACACACACACTTCTGGTCTCCTAAGCAATACAATAAACACTATATTTAGTGTAGCTCATGAGAGAGAGAGAGAGAGAGAGAGAGAGAGAGAGAGAGAGAGAGAGAGAGAGAGAGAGCCCTCTCTTAAGGCAGAAGACAAGACAATGATTGACATTCAAGGTTGTCCTCTGACCTTTCATTGGTGAATCCACATTTATACAATGAACACACACAAAGGTGCACACATATACCTCTAACATGAACAATACTTTCCTATAACTTAAGTTTTATTTCTTTGTAATTATTTTATTTGGTCGGGACTTACATTCTTATGTTTTATTGGTCACTTGGCTATTATTATACTGGGTGCTGTAACTTTTTTTCAAGCCCCCCCCTTATTTTTTTCTGCTGGAGTATAAGGATGCTTGCATTGATCTGTGTGGCTTTTTATTCATTTTAACTCATTTTTGGAGGGCATTTAAGTCTTGTGTACTAATAAATCACTTGTAACCTCAGTTTTCCTATCTTCTCTATTTTTCCTCTGCTAACACAGCCTTCAAAGTTTTCTTTCCTTCCCTGTGTGTTTATATCTTTCACCAGTTCCACAGTTTTTCCCATCCTACCTTTCCAAGTTCATGGCTGGCACCATCTGGCCTGGTCATCCTCACCAGCTTTTCTCTGTTCTTGCTATGGACCTGGCAAACTGCTTCCAGATCTATGTGTATTTCTCTTCCACATGACAATCCTCTGAGCCCCTTTTTCGTTGTATGTGCAGAGCTGGTTGAGACACAGTTTTGCAATGTTCCTCATTGTTGCAGTCTGTAGCACTCCACTTGCAGGGAAGACTGGGTCCTCTGTAGTGTGCTGTCTCATCACCATCCTGGTATTAATTTTTTTATGTTGTGTCCTGATTTTATTTCTTTCACCACTCTCTAAGCTGGCATGAGAATCATTTGGAGTGCTTCTTCTGTGAACCACCTTCTATACCCCCCATGTCAATACATATGATATGCGTCCTCTTTATGGGATCAAATGGTCATCTGTCACAGAATCTTGAAGCCGAAGCAATTTATGTTGGTGTTTTAACCACTGTGACAGACTACCTGAGGAAATCACCTCAAAGGAAGAAAAGTTTACTTTGGTGCACAGTTGGAGAGATCTAGATCCATGGTCATTTGGCCCTGTCACTTTGTGGTGGGGCAGAGGAAAGCTCTGTACATTATGGTGACTAAGAAGCAGAGAGAGGGAGGATGGGACCTGGGTACCACTATCCCTTCCTTTAAGATCATGCCCCAGTGATGTACTCTTCCATCTGGCCTCATCTTCTCAAGTTCCTATCACCTAATAGCATGTCATCTGGAGACCATCAGCACTTGAGCCTTTGAAGGGTCACTTAAGACCCAAAAGAATACAACACCATCAGAAACTGAACAGGGAGCCAATTTTCTCACACAGTTTGGTTTTCTTGGCAGCTGTCTTGGTGTTATTTTCTGACTCTTAATATACTTCTTGGCTTTGACCTTCTGTACCAAGTCCTGTGTTTTATAACCCAGACTTGCCCCTGTTCCGGCCCTCCAGATTTGGCTCCAGTGATTGTGGGAGGTCCTCCCTGCATTTAGGAATGGGGCCTCACATACAAGATAAAGCATGGAGAGGTAAAGCAAATCAGAAGAGAAGCTGGTTTGCTTAAGATTGTCTTCATTAGTGCAGGTGTGACCCATTAGAGACCCCAGAGCGTGGCAACATGTAGGTGTGGTGTGCTCAAAGCAAGAACACTGAGCTGTCAGAGGGAGAAGAATCAAAGGCCCAATACCACTTTTACTCTTCCATATTGAGCACCCTTTACACAAACATCTCGCAATCTCAAATGCCCTGAAACCTAACTTTTCAGGTGATGACATGATGCCCCATTTTTTTCTTTTGCAATTTCATACACTGGAAAATCTGAAATATAGAGACATAGCAGTCTCTATATTTCTGAACTATTCCTAGTCCCAAGTACCTTTTAATTGAGATATTGAACTTATAGTCACATTTGTGAGAGGTCATCCATGAGAAGCTGTGACAAACGATTTCTAAGTACAAATTGGACCAGATCAAACATCATTTTTTCACAGAGTCAGTATGTGCTATTTTGGAAACCTACTCTTCATTTCTAGAGCTTTTCATGGATCTCATAACTCAGTTATTTTGTGACTACTGCTGTTCCTGTACTCGTGTATGAATCATTTTCTTTTTCTTCTTAGCCTCCTACTGGGAAGTACCTAATACAGAGATTATTCAAATTTCCATAGATCATTTTCTATATAAGATTTCTTTTGATGGCTCTTAATAATCTTGGGCAGGTGCGTCACTACTTTCAAAACAGGGATCTCAGCTTCTTGGAGCTGAAGTAACTCTTTTGAAACTATGGGACTAAGAGGCAGCAGAAGGTTCTGCTCATACTTATATTTTCATTCCTGCATTCCTTACTTTTTGGTACATCTTCATGGGCTGCTATTGCATGCTAGCCCCAAAGTTGAGGTATGTTGTGGAATATTTGTTTACATTGTGAAGATGTGTCTTTGCTGAGGCACCTTCTGATTGGTTTGATAAAGAGCTGAATGGGAAATAGCTAGGGAGGAAGAAGTTAGGCGAGACTTCTGGGGACAGAGAGCTCTGAGAAGAAGAAAGGCGGGGTCACCAGACAGATGCAGAGGAAGCTCAATGGGGAGTATAATGTAAAGGTAGCAGAGCCACATAAAAGAAAGTAGATTAAAAGATACGGGTTAATTTAAGTTATAGGAACTACATAGGAATGAGCCTATGGCCAAGCTTCCACAATTAATATTAAGTCTCCCTATTGTTATTTGCAAGGAGGCAGCCAAAAGGAAAATCCATCTACAGAGGTAAGGTAAATGTACACAAGGTGCTATCTTGCTCTAGTTGGATGGGAGTCAGAAGGTAATGCAGGAAACTAAGTCTTGGATAATGTATTAGTTAGTTTTTCATTGTTAATCGAAAGCAAGTTAAGGGAAGAGTCTTCATTGTTACGATTAGAGGAATGCATCTAATGTGGTGGGAAAGCAAGGCAGGAGGAGCACTGACAAGTACTCAGTTGGCTTCCTCTTTCCCCACTGTATTTGACCTGGGGCTCCACCTTATTGCATGGTGCTGACATTCAGGATGGATCCTCTTTTGTCAGTTAAACCTCTGGAAACACTGCCCCAGATACACCCAGAGAGTGCTGGGCACTTTGGAAGGACAAGAAATCTATAGAATTTTGCAGAGACCGAGGCATTCTGAGAGGAATAATGTCTGAGGTAAAATGTTGAGAAATGGTTATATTCTATATGCAGGAATCAGTACCTGAAAGACCTAGGTGAGAGAGAGTCAACTTACCTGGAGTTCAGAGCTCCTACTTTTCCATCAGGTGCAGTCAACCAATGATCTGAAAATGTTACTGTGCAGTGAGGAACTAAGAGGCTTTGGAATAGGAAGGAGGAGGGAACTAAAGCAAGGAAAAGTGAGACAGACATTCCCATAGGTAATATTCTGAAATAAAATGTAATCTTTGCTGTAATTTCTCTATGATTGTTAATCTCTTACTATGCTAACTTGCAAATTAATGCTATCATGGGAATATTCTTCTATGAACAGCATAGTGTGTGTACAGAGTGGATGCGTACATGTAGGAACAGCATGGTGCAGAAGCAGCATAGTGTGTGCACAGAGTGGGTGTGCGTGGATTGGAGCAGCATGGTGTGTACACAGATAGAAACAGCATGATGTGTGCACGGAGTGTGTGTATGTAGAAGAGGAGTATGGTCTGTGCAGAGAGTGAGTATGTACATATAGGAACAGCATGGTGTGGACAGGGCTCAGTATCTTGCATAGTTCAGCATCACCTGGAATATTTAAATTTATATCAAATATTCAAAACCCGATAAGGGGTCTCCTGCTTTAAGGCAACTAAAATGTATTGAATTTGCCTGGAATGTGCAGCGCCACCGTGAACTGCAGTGGATAAAGCTACACAGGGGTAGTTGGTGCAGTAAACCATGCTTGGGGGTGGGTACTTCCCAGAGCACCACAATGAACTGTCTGTAAGGCAGGGAGCAGCCTCTGGGTGCTGGGTCAGAGCTGTGGTGAGACACACATTCCACTGGTGCATTGGGAAGGACAGGCTGCTACCTGTGGGGCTTGTCACAGTCTGCTGAAGCAGAGCCTTTAGCCCCGGTGGCAGGAGGAACTTTTATTCAGTCTGTGGAGTCAGGCTGTGAAGGAATTGAAACCCTTTCTAGAGCAGAGCTAAAAACAGTGGGGATAGGGGAAGTGGAATTTGCTGTCTTCCAGTTTCCTTCCAGACACAGCCTGCTGCATCTGTATCTGTAGCATCTCACAAATTCCATCAGGCCAACACAGACCAGGCATCCAGGCAAGCCTTGATTTTATATATAAAAAAAATGTATGCTTTTTTTTTTATATTTAACTTTCTTCCAAGTCATGGGACTTAAAAAACAAGCTTTTTTTTTTTTTTTAAACTTCTTTGCCCCCAAGTTTTGAATAATTCTAGTGTCTATATATTAAAATTTAGTGCAATTTTTAAATTCCAGAGATACAAAATGTAGCTCAAAGTAGCCCAACATGTTGATGGATACAGCTGCATATTTACTTAAACATGTTTTCCTAGCCCTTTCTGTGTTTTACTTTCAAGAAATTCCCTCCCAAGACCAAGCTTTCTGCCTGCACAGGGTGGTGATAAGACATGGGTTGGATCTGACTTGAAAGAATCCAGAGCAGGGTGTGGGAGGACCTTATGCAGACCCAGACCCTCCCAGTCACTGGATAACCCTGAACTTGGCTGCCTCCCTCTTTGCTGAGGTCCCTCAGGTGGCCTCATTGTTTCTATTACCTTGGTAGAAAGAGTATGTGAAGGCCTTGCCTGGCTGGCAGTCTCGTTGCCATGGAAACTTCCATTCCACACACCTGATTCACACATCATGCTTGGCTAAATCCAGACAGAGGTCACAGACTGGCATTTGCCCTTTGTTTCCCCTTCTTGTCTGTTTCCAGGCACTTAATGGATAGAGAGAGATGGGCAGTGGGCAGCCTTGTGATAAAGCTTTGGTGTGAGGGCAGGAAGTTGGTGAATTTCCAGAAAAAAGACTGGTAGCTGTGAAGGGCGGAACAGAGGTGCTGGGGAAGTCTGTGCAGATCCGGGCTCCTCCCAGCAGGCAGCTTTAGTCCTGGGTTGCATCTGAAAGTGATTTTCTGGGTTCCCGGGTGAGTGTGGAAATGAGTCTAGCAGATTCCGGAGCTCTGGCTCCTTGGGGGGTTTTCTGTCCCATTTCACTGAGTTGCCTAATAACCTCAGCGCCAGGGTGTACTCTTCAGGATTGCAGTGTGGGCTGAGGCACACATTAGCCACAGCTGTCTATTAAGAACCAATGATTTGATGATCTGTCTCAGACCCTGGCTTTACTTTGTTCATGTATAATATTTCAGAAGGCAGACACAATCTGTACGACATTCTTTTACACCAAAGTTAATGTGTATGAAGAATGCTTCCGGTTTCCCTCAGATTTTTTTTTTTTTTTTTGCTTGTCTCATGCATTTTCTAGATTTAGAGAAAAGGAGATGATAAGAAATCAGATTATTAACCATTCCCAGCAAAATTTCTTCTCCATGCCCCAATTCATATTCTTTTGATTCTCATTTGTTATGTGGCACTAGGGGTTGAACCTAGGACCTTTCACATACTAGGCAAGTGCAAAACAACTGAGCCATATCTCTGACCCTTGAGTTTTGTTTCTAGGGTTAAATTTTAAAGAGATTTTAAAAAAGAGAATAAAAGGGCATTCATGGGATATGACGTCAGCCCTCATGCACTGAGATTTTTGGTATCAGAAATGATTTGTGGAGGAGGCTGGCATGTCTCTCAGCAGAGTCATAGCTGGAGTTTCTGCATGTGTTCATCTCCTCTGACTTCCATTTCCTCTCATTTGTTAATACTCCTCCATTCAGTCAGCCTCAACTGACAGGCATGCTCTCACACTCAGCAGCAGCACGCTAGACCTGAGTTTAAAATATCACTTCCTTGTATTGTTGGACCCCCGAAAACTCAAGTATCCGGGGTCCCAGGCCACGTTCGAGGTCACCCCAATCACCAGGCGGATTCGAGAGCTTGCTGCAAACTGCACGAAGCTTTATTGTAATTTAACGAACTAACCCCATGTTAGCTCGGGTCTATCACCCACCCGCCATGGCGGACAGCTAGAAAAGACGGTTTGAAGCCACTGCGTACAGATCTTTATAGGGCAGCGTAAGGGGAGTGTCTAGGGGTACGCACAGGCTCACGATTGGTGTGCTTCCAGGCTTGGAGGGCTTGCCCTGTGTTGATTGGTCAACTGGTTGTTATGGCCCAGAGGCCCTCCCAGGGTGGTTGCTATGCTCTCTACGTCATTGCTGTGTGCTTGTCCGTAAAGCACACCCAGAGCCATAAAGCATAGCGCCACCAGCTAACTTCTGATTGGTTCCTTGTCACGAGACAGGCATCTGACTTTCTAGTGACTAACTTCTGATTGTTTCCTTGTCACGAGGTAGGCATCTGACTTTCTGGTTTCTAGGACAAGGTCATAGAAGCACATGTTCGGCTGTTATGGCTGCTGAAAGGGAAGCTGGTTCCTTCAGTATCTTTAAACAATGTATTTTATTTTATGAAGTTTAGTTTGCTCATCAGTGTTTGTAGGAAAAGATTGCTATGAAAATAATCAGAAATTTTTAGTGTAATTAATGCAGTACTGCTACATGTCTAGTATGGTTCCTATCCAGCTAGATCACTTCAGAAATAGCATTTGTCTGAAAGAATATTCTTGCCATCTGAATAGTTTTCATTTTCCCAACTTTGCCCATGTAAGGATGCGTGAAGCTTAGTAGGTAGGTTGTGGGCTGAGAGAACAAATATTTTAAAAATAGAATGTATACGCACTTTCTCTCACCTCTATATATCCACTTGGTCCATTTTGTGAATCTCATTGTAGGTTTATGTTGCAAAATAAGAAGGTTGTATCTTCTCAGAAGATAACTTGTCACCCCTGATGCTGGTTCAGATAATGGCAGCAGTGGTCTTCCATCATATTTTCCGAAGTTGATGAGGTATGTGTGTGAATTCTGCTGTCCATCCAAGGCCTGCTTTGCCTTCTGGCATCTTTCTCCTTCCTCTTTCTTTCTTCGTGCTTTTCTTCTGCCCTTCCTTCCCTTACTTCTACCCTTCCCCCTTCTTTCCTTCCTTCTACCCTTCTGCTCTTTCTTCTCTTCCCCTCTTCCTTTTTAGTTATATGGACAGCAGCATTGAACACTGTAAGCTCTTTAAGATGTTTTGGTGGCATTAAGTAGTTACACATCATTTGTAGGCATCACTCGCATCCTCTCATGATTGCTTCATCTTTCCCATTGGAAACTGTTAAACACTAACTCCCCATTCCCACTTCACATCAGTCCCTGACACCAGCCATTCTTTTCGTCTCTGTGAAACTGACTATGGTAGATCTAGAAGTTGTGTGATGTGATGGGCATCTTATTACTTGTGTGTGTACATATACATATATACCTTTAAATTATGTAGAGGTGTGTGTACCTATGTGAGTTTATTTGTAATTCATGTGTGCAGGAGCCCACAGGGGCCAGAAGATGGTATCTTATCCTGTGAGGATTACAGACAGCTGTGAGCTGCCCAATGTGGGTGCTGAGAACTGAATTGGAGTTCTCTGCAATAGCCATCAGTGCTCTAGCTGCTGACCTGTCTCTGGTGTGTGCATGTGCATGTGTGTGTAGTTTTTAAAAGAAGTAACATTGCAAATCCTTCGCCTGTTTTTTATTCAAATTGTTTTGTCATATTGAATTTTAACTGTTCAAAATCCATAATCTGAATATTAATACTTTATTGGATACATCTTTCATAAATGTTTCTGCTTTGCCCTGGGTTACCATTTCACACTATTGCTATTATCCTTTGATGAAGGAAGTTTTACATTTTTTTTCATGAAGTACTATTTGTCTATATTTGTTGTTGGTTGCCTACCTATGTCTTTGATGTCCTGACCAAAAACTCCTTGCCAAACACAACATCATAAAGGTCATAAAGATTTAGTTAGGTTTTCTCCTAAGAGTTTTAAGTTTATGTTCTATTTTGAGTTAAGTTTTGCACAAGGTATTAGACAATGGTAGATGAGATTCTTTTGCATCTTTACATGCAGTCTGGACCATTTGTTGAAAACTGCCTTTCTCCATTGAAAGATCCTATCTATCACTTTTGAAAACAAAACAAAAAACCTTTGGCCATACACATTAGGGGTGGTTTGCATGTGAAATGTGCCACGCAGGCTCAGGTGCTTGCCACTTTGTCCTCACCTAGTGGCACTGGTGAGGAGGTTGTGAAACCTTGATGAGAACGAGTGCTGCCGGAGGAAGTGGGTGTCTGGGAGCACGCCTTGAGGCTTTAGAGTCAGCTACACTTCCTGTTTAGCCTCTGCTTCCTGACTGTGGATGCAAGGAGGTCAGCCCAGTGCCTTCCCGCTTCCGCATCTCCCCCACCACAATGCAACAATCTCTTGTAAGCCAGAAGCAGTCCTCTCCTGAAATTGCTTCTTACCAGGTATTTGGTAACATAAGGAAAAGTAACTAATGCAAGGATTTTCTTTCCTGCATTCTCATTTTTTTTTTTTGTCCCTCTAGATGTGTGCTTTGTCAGTACCATTGTGCTTTGGTTGATAGATTGTTCATAATTTTTTGCATATGTATGTGTGCATGATGAGTATATTTTTGAACATATATGTTCACATATGTTTGTAGGTGCTCTTGCACATATGTGTACTTGGGTGTAAGGCTCAAGGTTAACATTGGCTATCGTCTTTCATCATTCTCCACTTTATTCATTGTGGCAAAAGCTCTCATTTAAAACCAGAGCTCACTGATGAACTACTCTAGTTAGCCAACTTGTTCCAGATACTCTTTGTTTCTGTCTTCCTAGGGCTGGTATTAAAGGCACTCTGCTATGCCCACCCAGTTTTTCACATGGTATCTTAGGCAATGTTTTGTTGCTGTGAAGAGATGTCATGATCATGGCAACTCTTATAAAAGAAAACATTTAACTGGGACTGGCTTATAGTTTCAGAGGTTTAGTCATAACAGGGAACCTGGCAGCACACAGGAAGATATGGTTCTGGAGAAGGAGAGTTCTTCATCTAGGTAAAAAAGCAACAGGAAGGGAGAACCTCTGGGCCTAGCATTGTTAGACCCCCGGAAAACTCAGGTATCTGGGGTCCCAGGCCATGACCTAGGTCATCCCAATCACCAGGCAGATTTGAGAGCTTGATGCAAACTGCATGAGGCTTTATTGCAATTTAACGAGCTAACCCCATGTTAGCTCGGGTCTTTCACCCACCCGCCATGGTGGATGCCTCGAAAAAGACTCTGAGAAGCCACAGGACCGAGATCTTATAGGGCAGCATAAGGGGAGTGTCTAGGGGTACGCACAGGCTCAGGATTGGTGTGTCTCCAGCCTTGGAGGGATTGCCCTGTGTTGATTGGCCAACTGGTTGTTATGGCCCATAGGCCCTCCCAGGGTGGTTGCTATGCTTTTCGTCATTGCTGTGTGCTTGTCCGTAAAGTACACCCAAGGTCGTAAAGCATAGCGCCACCAGCTAATTTCTGATTGGTTCCTTGTCAAGAGGCAGGCATCTGACTTTCTATCGTCCAGGACAAGGTCATACAAGCACGTGTTCGGCCGCTATGACTGCCGAAAGGGGAGCTGGTCCCTTCAGCATGGGCTTTTGAAACTTCGAAGTCTACTCTCAGTGACACACTTCAACAAGGCCACACCTCCTAACCCTTTCAAACAGTACCACTCCCTAAGCATTCCAATATTTGAGTCTGTGAGGATCATCCTTATTCAAACCAGCACATGGCTTCTAAATATGAGTTCTAGTCCTTATGGTGAGATAAGAAACAATCTACCCACCAAACCATCTCACCAGCCTAGGTTATAAGGATCTGACTTCATCTAACTTTGTTCCTTCTCAGGATTGTTTTGGTTCTTTTCTTGTTCTTTATAATTCCATGTGACTATTAGGGTGGTTTTCTATTTCTGCTAAAAAATATTCATTTGGATTTTGGCATAGACTTCATTAAATCCATATAATGTCTTGTGCAGAATTGACATCTCGGCATGATTAATTGTTCCAATCTATGAACATGGAATATAATTTCATTTATGTTTTAAATTTCTTTGATGAATGTTTATACAAATCTTCACCTTAATAATTAATTACTAAGTGTTTCATTATTTTTATACTACTGCAATAGAATCAGTTTTGTAATTTCCTGTCAAGAGTGTTAATTCTTTGTGTAGCGAAATGCAGAAACGATTTTCTCATAGACTGAAGACCTGAAGTTCACATACCTGCTTTGCTGGTCTACTTGTTTCTCTGGTAGGCTTAGCTGGCAGGTTCCCAGGGAATGCCTGCTGGAGTTGGAGGCTGGGACAACAGGATGAATGGAGAGAAAGGTTGGAGGAGATCTATGTGATTCACTGCAGATGAGAGAAGAGATGAGGGGAAGCCACAGCAGTGGTCTGCTATGGAGTTGTGGGATTAGATTAAGAGGAGGGAGAGAGGAAGGTCTGCAGTTAGGTTACTTACCTCCTGTGGCTTCCCAGGGAATGCCTGCTGGAGTTGGGGCTGGGATAAAGTGATGAGTGGGGGAAAGGATGTTTGGAGGGAAAGATCTCTGTGACCTATGGGAGGTGGGGGCAGAGAGGAAGGGGAGGCTGGGGATGATACTGGAGGATTGGATTTAGAGAGGAGGGAGAGATGAAGATCTGCAGTTATGCTGCCTGCTTCCCTGGTTGGAGCACCTCTTTCTATTTTGCTTTCTTTTCGAGGATCCCCTGCCCTGTGTAGAATAAAGTGCCTCAAGCAATCGTACTTTACTGCTTTGCTTATTACTGACCTGGGAGCTATTAGTTTTTGTTGTTTCATTTTGAAATAGGGTCTCACTATGTATCTCAGTCTAGGTTCACACTTGGTGTGTACTTGGTGTGTATGCCTGCCTGGCTGTGAACTCACACTCTTCCTGCATGTTCTCCTGAGTTCTAGGCTTACATGCCTAGAAGCGCAGCACATGCCTCGCTTCTTACTGATCTGAAAGGAAGATATTTTAATCTTTTGCGATTGGTTTCAATGTTCCCTATAGGGGTTTCATATACAGCTTTAATTATACTGAGGTGGTTCCCTTTGCTTCCTAGTTTGTTGAGTGTTTTCATCAAGAAGGGCATTGGGTTTCTTTGTGGGGAGGTCTATTTTTTGTAGTACTTGTGGTGATCATTTAAGTTTTGGATTTTTTTTCCTGTTAATGTCCTCTATTACCTTGATT
Source organism: Cricetulus griseus (assembly GCF_003668045.3). NCBI lineage: Eukaryota > Metazoa > Chordata > Mammalia > Rodentia > Cricetidae > Cricetulus > Cricetulus griseus. The sequence continues at coordinate 249,276,709 of NC_048596.1, read as the reverse complement.
GGTTTTAGTGTCTTGAACTATCCCTCTTTCCCTTTACTGTGCTGCTGAACTGATTTTGCTACTATTTCATTAGGAATTTTTGTTTTGCATCAATGTTCCGGAGAGACATGGAGCTACAGTTTTCTGTTCTTCTATTTATATTTCTATCCTATTTCTATCTGTAGCCAGTCTGTCTAGCTTTGATATCAGGCTAATATTTAGACACCGAGTTAAGAAAGTATTCTATATCTCCTCTTTATGTTTCTGGGAAAGTCTATAAACAGTTGGTTGAATTGATTTTGAGATGCCAGTGGATGGTTACATATTAAAAATAATTCTAATGAATGTATTGAAAGCAATCAGAAAATGGGAATTTTATATTTAGGATGAGGAGAGGCTTGGGAGAGTATAGGACTCCCAGATTAGTTGTTTGTAACTTCCTCCCTCCCTTGCAGTTCTGGCTTGGTCTCTTGCTCTCCTAAAACCTTACTACAGGATTGAAGGCTGAGTCTGGTCTGCGTCCTGTGGCCTGGCCAACGGCCTGTTGCTCTCTCATCCTTTAGGAGTTCTGGATAAGAATAGTAAGCATTTTCTCCCAGCAATGACTCAGAGTGAAATGTAGTTCCAGATACAAAAGTTGCTTCCCCAAACAGCTATGCTTCATTTATTTTCACCCATTTGATCCACTCATTCCATGTTGATGTAAAAATATTAATGCCAATCTTAGGTCAACGTTTAGAGGCTCTTTTCCCCTTTTGTTTTCACTCATCCATCTATCTGCACTTGAAGCATGCTCAGAACAATGAAGTCCAGTGTAAACATAATACGAGCCACATAGGTGACTTGGAAAAGAAGAAAAGAAGCAGACACATCCATCTCAACTGTCTATTTTATGTAGCCTAACATGTAAAATGTGATCTCAGTATTTAAATGAGAAAACAATTAAAGAGTTGTCTTACTGTATTTTTCTTACGTACTTTTTGAAATCCACTGGGCATTTTAAACTTATGATGTACTTCTGTTTGCACTGGCTACATGTCAAGTGCTCGATGGCCATGTGTTTAGCAGCCATTAGATAGATAAATCTAGAGCTAGCTTATTTGGTCCTGAGGATATAATGTCCGAAAGAGGTCAGTTCCTACCTCTGCCTAGTGGACAGGACATTTAAAAATAAAACATTTAAAATGGTATTGAGTACCTGGGGAGGAACTGAGCATAGCATGGAGTGTTGGGAGCCCAGAAGACGGGCTCAGAGTCTGACCTGTGCGCCCAGGCCTCTGGCAACAGACACAGATTGTTTCACTAAATCTCATTTCTTTGAAGTCGTCCCCTGTGGGAGGCCACTGAGCTGGAGTTTGGCACAGATCCCAGGCTGTCAAACATTGACTTTTGGCTCATGCAAGGAGAGCCATTGGCAAGTTCACATTTACTTACAGGCTCTGCTCTGGCCACAGGTCTATGGGTTGGAATTTCACCATCCCAAATGTGTCTGCTTTTCATTCTGGCTTTCCTTTTAGTCTCCAGGCAGAGCTGCTCTCCTGTGCTGAAGATTGCTCTCCCACCAGGCATACCACCTTGTTCCTCTTTACAGCACCAAGGGAGAGGCTTGGAAGTGTGACGGTGAGAGAGGCAAAGAACAGTTTGATTTTCTTCTGTGTCCAGTTTTATCTGGGAAGCCGTCCCAAGAGCCCTCTGACTGTTACTGGAAAGGTCGTTGTTTGGGCTACATGCCATCTGCCCTGTCCCTACCTGCTCACCATACTTGCCCATCTTCTCTCTCAGAGTTACAGAGGCCTCTAATAGAGACAGCATGGCTCATACAGTGAAGCAAGTCTGTGCATCTCCCCAGACTCCCTGCGTGGGGTAGTACTAGGGAGATGTTTACAGCCAGCCAGGAAGTGCCAGTGAAGAGGAGGGGCTGTTTCCACTTATCCTCCCACCTCCTCTTGGCTTTCTTTTCTGGCATCTCGTACAGCCCAAAGAAGGATGGGAATTTGGCAGGGTGAGAGTGTCTCATTGTGCTTCTTCACCCCTCTGTCTTACCTCCCTCCCAAGACTCTCCTACTGTCCAGGTCACTTACCACTCAGAGTCTGCAATTTCCTTTCTTAGTGCTGATGTGGACGAGGCTGGGAACCACGTTCCTTCCCAGGAGATGAGTGATACACAGGAAGACAGGGTCAAATGAGGTCAGGTATCCAGAGCCAGAATCTTACCAAATCTTACAGACAGCGATGTGAAGGCCAGGCATACTGCGGTGATGCTGGAGCAGGGCAGGGGAACTCCACATTGCACACCTTTCTCTGTTGACGAGTCAGGGTAGATAGGGAGACTATGGGAGTCTAGTCCCTCAGGAGACTCTTCTAGCATATGTTGACATGGTAAATGATCAATTGATAGCTATTGCCAGCCTGGGCTAAGGCTCTGATAGGATGCCACCTAGTCTTCTTTGTCAGTCACTTTTAGAGATTATATTATTGACAGAGATTGGGGGTAATTCTACATACTTTATAATTCCCAGAGGAATCAATTGAAGATGTAAAAAATCCCACCAATCTCATTGATTACCTAAAGAAGAGAGACTGAGATAAATTAAATATAGAAAAATGCCCAACTATGATGACACATGCTTGAAATCCTTTCACTCAGAAGGCAGAGGTTGGAGGATCAGAAGTTAAAGGCCATCCTCTGCTGCATATTGAGTGGGAAGACCAGTCTGGGCTACATGAGACCTTGTTTGAAAAACAAAACAAAACAAAACAAACAATGATGAAAACACTAGTTCTTCTCATTACCCCACAACTCAAAAATCTAAAACTTAAAATGGACACTGGCACTGACAAGACGGCTAAGCAGGTAAAGGTACTTGTCACCAAGCCTGATGATGAGTTTAACCCCTAGGACGCACATGGTGCAGAGTGAGCCATCTCCTTCAAATTGTCGTCCGATCTCCACATGTACACTGTGGGAGCATGGACACACACACACACACACACACACACACACACACACACACACACACAGACACACACACAAATAAGAATGTAATAAAAGTGTATTTTCCCCAATGTTGTTTATATTGAAAAGAAAATGGTAAATTTAGAGTTAAATTAGAAAAGTAAAAACTAAGAACACTTGAAAAGGCCATATAAGATTTGAATATAACACACACACATGCTTCCTTTCTTACCTTTTGACACTTCCCATATGCTTATATAATCAATTGTATCCATTTTCATGGCCGATTCCCATCTTTTACCCACACCTGTCTCCCAAGTTTCCTTCTTACTTGCATGACTTTGTGGTCCGTTGAATTTAGTTAGAGTTTCTTGCCTGAGTGTGACCCAGAGGCAACTTCCATGAACAGGGGCAACTTGTCAGTGGCTATACAAGCAGTAGAATAAAATGATGCCCCATTACTCAACAACCATTAATTTACAGCTGTCCCTTGTAAAAGTGTGTGGACTCATGGGCCCCTTTCTTGTCCATGATGAAATGTTTATATTGTCAGTCTTGTGTGTGTCCTATGCAGACAACCACAGCTGCAGTGAGTACATGAATTAGGTCATGGCCAGAAGAAGTCTTTTTGCAATTCATCTTCCCATTCTCTTACATCCTTTTTACACTTATCTTCTGTGATTCTTTCTGAACCTTAGAGGAGGTAATGGCTATCCCATTTGGTTATGAACATTGCGTCATTACTTACTCTTGTCACTTTGGCCAGTTATAGGTCTCTACATTAACTACTGTCTGATGTGGTAAGAGAGGTTAAGGGCAATACTAGTCTAATGCTATATAGATGATATTTAAAGGGAGATTTTACAACAAGACCATTTATCCAAAACAATGGTAGTAGGTCCCTTGCTATGGCCTATGATCTCTCTAGCCATGGGCTCCTAACCAGATTTACAGAAGCATGCATGAGGTCCCTCCTATAAAGCAGGCCCAAAATTCAACATGAAACTGGTTGGTTGTTTCTATAACAGTTGTGCCACTAATGCATCAGAGGATACATCTTGCCTGTCAGGTCATTATAGTAACTGTTAAGATTGACAGCTGGGTGAAGCTGCTGATGACTTTTCTCCCCTAACAGCCTGCATAACTTCTGTTACCAAGAAGGCTAGCTACTTGGGAAGAAGCTTGTAGTTCAGCTCCAGCTTGTTTCTCTGAGTATGGGGTATACTCAGCAATATAGCCTTACTATCAAGTTCCAGCTAACAACAGAGAGAGATGGCAATAGCTTGTATTGTTTTGAGATCTTGTTGGCCAACAGCTTGTAGGAAGATGTCCCACACCTGGCACTGGGAATGTTTTTTAATAACTCACAGCTTCCAGGAGGAGCCTTCCTTCACTCACATCCTTTTCATTTTTATGTGAATGTGTATGTGCCTGAGTCTACCTGAGTGTGTATGTATGAACCACACATATGAAGGAGCCTGCAGGAGTGAAAAGAGGACATCATCTTTTATAGACTTGGGGTTACAGGCAGGTGTGAGTTACTTGTTTCGAGTTCTAGCCTGGGACCTAAGTCCCTTGCAAGAGCAGTAAGTAAGCCATCATCTGTACAGTCTTTGTTTTCCAATTATATGTTTAATAACCTTATAAAATAGTAAGTTTTTCCCCAATATGGCTTTTAGATATATCTTCAGTTTTGTTACTCCGCCTTCTTACCCATCCCTCCAATCCCCTCCCTGCTTGGTCCTTTCTATCCCTGTTATCCCACTCCCTTTCATAGCTGATGGATTTCATATCTTTCCTTTATAACAGCTCCTTCTGTCTTTCTGGCCGTTACCAGCACTCAATGCTAGGCATAGGATTCCAAAAATCCATGGCTAGGATTCACACACAAGGGAGACCATGTGACATTTGCCTCTGTGGACCTGGGTTACCACACTGAACATAATTGTCCATATCTATCCATTTTCCTGCAATTTTCTAACTTTCTTCTTCTTCACCACCGAATAAATTTCCATTGTGTATAACACATACTTTTCCCTGGAGACCATAAAAGATCATTATGATGGATGGAGCCTCTGGCTGCATGCGTTTTGACACCCAGATATTTTATGTTTCACTCAGTTTTTCAAAATGAGTTGAGTGATATTTGGAGTTCCTTCAACAGATCAATAACCAAAGCAGTGATAGCTGGGCTTGACATCAGTGTGGTCAGGCATTCTCTATGAGAGACCTCCTATGCAGCAAAATTGTCGCCCTGGGTTTCAGCCTTGGCTCCATTGTTAATCAACACCATGTAAGTTACTCAACCTTCCTTACCCTCACTATATTCTGTAAAATTGCAGTGACACATTTATATTCATGGATAAAATTGTTCATGGAAGACATTTAGTCCATAGTGCCTGACAAATATTAAATTCTGAGGAAACATTAATTGCTATTATTATCATTTCAGCTGAAAATGCTGTTTTGTTGGCAATAAATAGCTGCTTTGTTTAGTTCTACCAGCTACAAAGCAATACATCAATACATTGATTGCTTAATGCTTGCTTAACCTCTTTGGAAAGCTCTTTATGTATGTTTTGTCTGTGTGGCTCTGCAATTTGCAAGCTTATGTGTTTTCTCTGTGTCTGTCTCTCTGTGTGTGTCTCTGTGGTGTGTGTGTGTGTGTGTGTGTGTGTGTGTGTGTGTGTGTGTGTGTGTGTGTGTTAGGAGGTCAATAATACCCAAGAGATGCAATTGTCAAAACACAGTCTTTCCCATGGCAACCACTGCCCCCAAAATTAAAGCCCAAACCATGAATTACATACTTGTTTCAGATGGAGAGAAGAGTGTGAAGATATGAAGGTTCTTGTAAGTTTTGGTCTTATTTAGTCCAAGGTGTTGGGTAAAAATTCAGAGTTCCTACTGAGCAACTGAGCTGGATGCTGGTGCTGGCTTTGAAGTAAGGAAATTGGTCAGAAGTACAAGTGGGAGAGAAGTTGAGGTTTCATGAAGGAAGGTCATTATTAATGTTTCCATGGCCTTAGCAGTTTAAAAGTTGGGAGTTTAAGTAAGGTTGTTGGTTGTGGGGACAAAAAGCCCACAAACATTCAGACGTGGTCAAAGTTTCGTCTCTTGGTCTTTCCTTTGAATCTGAAAATAGACAAGGCTTCTGAATTGCACAGCAAAAGGATCACTTCCTACCAGTCTCCACAGCAGTTAGTGCCTGTTCATACAGTCACAAGATTCAGAAAGGTCCTTGGTCCCTCACATATTCTGGTGATCTACAGATATATTTGGTGGTGGTGGTGGTGTGTGTTGGGGTTTGGGACAGGGTTTCTCTGTGTAGCCTTGGCTGTCCTAGAACTCACTCTGTAGACCAGGCTGGCCTCGAACTCACAGAGATCCACCTGCCTCTGCCTCCTGAGTGTGGGGATTAAAGGTGTGTACTGCAACTGCCCAGCTACGGACTGGTTTTTTTTCCCCCCCTTGGGAGAGGAATGTTAGGACTTTGGATTTAAAAGCCCTTCTTTCAAAAAAAATATTCCCTGAACTCCTAAATTGAAACATTATCATCAAACACAAGCTGTGTTTTCCTTCCTCATACTCATGGGGATGATCCATATGTACACCCTCTTTGTATTGTACAGGGAGTGACAAGGACGGCTTTGCTAATTTAGTTGGGAGTTGGTATTGACTTTTCATTGGTGGTTTGGTCCTTTTAATTCTAGAACAAAGAAAGACAAAATATTAACATCTCTACCGTGATCCCTGGAAAAGTAGACCAAACCCAGAATACTGTAAATTGAGCCTGAGGTGCATTGTAGATAAGCACTGAGACAAACCTTTAACCTGTCTGCATTTGTTTTGATTTCTAACAGTTTTCTCCTTCTAGAGTTCCAAACAATATGCTAAAGCCAACTCTACTATAGTGGTTTAGGGTATAAAGAGTTGAGCTGATAAATTATCCTAATCCCTGGCATTCAAGCACCTCTCTGCTCTTTATAGAAATGAAGAGTTGAGGGTTAATAAGAATAAGAGGACAGTTTCTTAAGTGAGTGTATTGGGTGGAGGGCTTTTTGGCACCAGAAATGTTGGATTTGAATCTAGTTTCATTTGTTATGTTGTATGCACTGGGGAATGTTTGAAACTATTTGGGTTCGCTTTCTTTCTTTCTTTGCTCTGTGGGGAAGCTGTGCCTGCTTCTTGAGGTGGTTGTATCAGATGAGTGACAGTTGTCACCCATTGGGACACTTTCTGTCACATGACACTATGGAGACAGGAGGAGGAAATACATCGGATTAGTGGCCCAAGTAAATATTTGACATCATTCACTCCTAAATTATTGAGAGCAGGCTGGAAACCCACAATCTTCACTGTCTGACCTCCATCAACTATAATTGCCCCAAGGCCCCAAAATTGCTATTGGTAAAGCAAAAATCAATAAAAGCAAAATCCATAACCATTTCCTTCTTGCTCAGCCTTTTTTCATGGTGGTCAGTTGGGGGATATTAACCTCACTTTGACCTGGAGGGGTTTGGGTTTTCTTGATCCTTTCTGGGAATTTCACATTCCCAGCTTCTATCCTGAGAAACCGTGGGAGCTACAAACTTCTCTCTTCCCACTATTAGCCTTTCTACCAGTCACATGACAGAAAACAAAACTGGAATTCTAGAAGAAGAGATGGAAGAGAGACAATTTCCTTTAGCACAGAGAACTAAGTGTTTTTTGCAAAGCTCTGTTTAAACCTTCTGCCCTTCCCTTCTTTTGTCTGGAATTCAGGGAAGGACAGTCCTTCAGTTATTTTTCCTTAGTCCACCATTCTAAGTCATGTTGTCTATTGTTTGTGGGGATTACATTTTGCTTTTTGTTTCTGTGGTTGTTTTTTTCTAGTCTCTTCATTAAAGAGTGAGTTGAACATCCTATGGTCTATCAATCTCTCTGCTCAAACCAACACTGGACAACCACTTTCTCAGTCACTCCAGTAGTATTATTTTCTTGGCTTCTCTCAACAGCTTATTCTGATAAATATCCTATGCCTCCCCTCTCGTAGGCATTGTTTATAGCTTTGCCCTGAACACATCTTTCATATGAAGATCCTTGATAAATTCTGAAGATATGTTATTAATATATAACCAGGAAAGAATGAATTCAAGGTCTGTGTCAAAGTGGTAGATAATATATAAAAGTCCATTTGAAAACCAGGAGTAGTAATAAATAGCATACCTGTAATCCCAGCTCTGGGAGATTGAGGCAGGAGCATTTCTAGTTCAAGGACAACCTGGATTACATAGTGAAACAATGTCATGAAACAAGTACAAGCTTTGTTCCAGTGATATAATGGAGATTTTAGTCACAAATAGTCTTCGCTGCTATGTGGAATTATAAATGTGATAGAATAGCTTGATGTCAGTGGATCACATCCTTATTCACAAGTCTGAATTTGAACTAATTCATGAAGACCATCTCTCTGTACTATGATCCTGTGCCTCACTGTATAATATAGCAATCTATAGCTGTTTCATTAGAGGTTACAATACTGGAATCTTATATTGCCCAGAGAATATCATCTGTTGTTCAATACTAACCATTTCTCTTAACACACTGTACTCAAACACAGCTAATTTTTCACCAGTGGGTAGTCTGCCCCACCCAGTGGAGGAGAGAGGTCAAGGCCAGCTGGCTCATACAGTCCACTATAGATCTTCAGTGAGGAAGATTTGATATCTGATCTTTTCCTGGATCTTTGGGACTATGTAATTGTAAGATCAACTTAGATCAAACCCTTTATGCCACCATGATGGGGCCCAGAAACCATGAACTCAAATTTGAAACTGTGAGCCAAAGTCAATCCTTTCTCCTTTAAATTTCCATCAGGCATTTTGATCATAGCAATGTGAAATAACACTCTATTGTATTCTTGGTCTTATTTAATCCTCCAGACATATTTAAGAGGAGAGTCATTCTCAGGTTCTATATACTGTTTCCATAGTGAAAAAACAAGCACCGTGTTGTACCTTTATTTCTCTTTATATGCTAACTCAAACATATGGGAAGAGATGGCTGTTGCTCTCTTTGTAGCTACTTAACACTGAGTGTCCCAGTGTGTTTTATCTGTACAGTTTCATGGTAACTGCCTGATCTCTCTCGGCCTCATGCGGTTGTTGTGACAGATACTCTTGGTTTCAGGAAATAGGGATCTTGTCCACTGGGAATGTTTGATATATACTTTTTTTATTCAGAAATAAAACATTGTTTTGGTTTCTTTCATATCGTTTTCTCTCAGCAGGGAGAGAAAATAACAGGAGACTCCTGGAAAACAGAAATGAATCACAACTAACTCACAGATTTTGATAGTAGTTGAGAAGAACTCACATTTAAAAGGTACATGGTTTATTTGTGGATAAGATATTCTCACAGATAGAAGGTTTAGCACAAGTATATGCTGTAGTGGTGATTGTGGGGTGACTACTTCTATTGGACAAATATGGAAGTAGGCTGAGTGATAAGTTGCCTGGCTCAAAGCTTATGCTAATAAGTACTGTGGTGTGTTCCTGGTGCCTGTGCTCCAAAGCACTGCCTGTATGTATACTTGCAAAGTGTAGTAAGCTAATGGAGACTTAATGAATGCCATTCCCATTGTGCAGCCCATCTGTGATTCCCCATCTTACAGGGACACAGATAGAAAAGCCACGTTAGAGATGGTTCCACAGTGACTCTTCGCATCATCATAGTGTAACTGTGATACACATTTTCTAGAAATCGTGCTTCAGATTTTGTTCGTTGTTTCAAGTTAACAATACATGGTGTGATACTCTGGTGATGCTGGCCAGTCACAGGGAGCCATGGCTGATAGTCAGCCATGCAATTATGAGAGGAAACCATTGATAGCACACATGTTGAGTATATTAGGTTCATTATCTTCTAAGGATTCCGCCTTCTTTTTGCAGTGAGTTTGTTGGAACTCTATATTCTAGGATCATGTTTTAATTTTATATTTATGTGTTTATTTATTTATCTGTGTGTCTGTTCATGGATGTGAGCATAGGTGCGCCCATGTCACAACACCTATGTGAAGGTCAGGGGACAACCTTAGGAGTGCTGTTGACAGCGCTGTTTGACTTGGATGAGATGCACATGACACTCAGGGTCCCTGCATACCTTTGTCCAAGTGTCACCTGGGATACTGGGAGGTGGCCAGTGTTAGTTCTTTCCACCTTATTCCTCACTGCATCTCCTCCTCCTACGTCCTTCTTGCTCCTTTTCTTCTCCATTCCTCTTTCTCCTTTTTCTATTTAGCTTGGTATATTTGAATTTTGTCTTCCTGTATTCCTACTGAGGGAACAGGAGTAAACAAAGCCACCTCCAGTGATCCAGTACATTATAAAATTTTCTGCACTGTTTTCTGATGTCATTTCGTGTTCTTTCCCAAGAAATTCTATACCCATGCTCTGCATTCCAACATTTCTTTCTTTGTTGCCTAAGAGCCCATCAATCATCATGTCTCTCAGAAGTTTTCTGTGGGCTATCCTCTGTAAACATGGCAGCCCGTTGTGAGGACGTTTTGGCTTAGTACCTGAAATGTACTACTTTGGGGATCTTACTGGGACAGGAAAATACTCACATTGAAGTGACTTGTAACTCCCAACAGTTTTCAAGCTGCCTGAGACATGCTGTTAAATAGTTTGTGTCTGGAAGAAACTTTGCAGATGGCTCTGTGTGAAGGGCATGGTGTATGTTTTGACTTACTGCTTCTTCAATTATGCTCCATAAATGAATTCCATTGAATTTTCCATGATCTCCAGGGAAATGATTTTCCCAATGTTAATCATAGATATCGTCAATTGCAATGGAGGTCTGTGACTGACAAGGATTAACTGGATAGAGTTTACTTCTATTTTCATGCATGTTTGGATGTATGTGGTGTGTATGTATATATGAGTGTATGGGCATTTGTGTGTGTGTGTGTGTGTGTGTGTGTGTGTGTGTGTGTGTGTGTGCGTGTGTGTGTGTGTATCAGAATGTGTGAATGCATCTGTCTCTGTATTCACAGAGGCCAGAGGAGGATGGCAGATGTCCTGCTCTATTATTTTCTGCTTTCACAGAATCTTTCACTGAACATGGAGCTAGCTTAGCAGTCAACAAGCTATAGTGATCCTCTGTTTTTACTCCATATTGCAAGTTTCTCTCTCTCTCTCTCTCTCTCTCTCTCTCTCTCTCTCTCTCTCTCTCTCTCTCTCTCTGTGTGTGTGTGTGTGTGTGTGTGTGTGCGAATGTCCATGTCCAGATTTTTATATAGGTGCTGGGGATTTGAACTCAGGTCTTGGTGCTTGTGTAGGAAGCATTCTTAATCACTGAGACATCTTCTCTGCCCCAAATTTACTTACATCTTTAAGCTATTCACAGAAATTTAGTGCACACATATTTGCTGAGAAAAAATTAATTAGTAAAATGTCCCAGCACTGGCTATTATAATCAAGGTATTTGCTTGTTTTTTATTTATGTGTGTGTGTGGGCGGGGGTGTGCATTTCTCTCTGTATCTGCTTGTGCATGTAGGTGCAGGTGGCCACAGAGACCAGAGGTGTCAGATTCCCCTGGAACTAGCATGACTGCCTGATGTGAATGTGGGTAATCAAACCCGGGTCCCCTCAGTATGTTCTCTTAGTCATTGAGCCATCTCTTTCAGCCCCAGCTAAGCAATTTAATTCTAATTCCTAACATTGCCTATTGCCAAATGAGATAGTCATACAAACATGATTATGTAAGATAAAACACTGGTGTGAGCATTCTGTAAGGATGATATCGTAAGTGAATATACAAAGGTACTGCTGGATACACTGTACACAGGGTTCCAATTCTAGACGATGATTTAGAGATATTCTGATTCATTTCATATTGATCCTAAGGTAATTCACCTGAGGAGAAAGCACATTATTCTTGGCATACAGGAAGAGACCATGTTTGGTTCTATAATTCATTCAGTGATTTAAACTTTTATAATTTATTCGCCAAACCTAAGAAGCGAGATAGTGTTACATAATGAGTGAATTTAGTGCCGTGAGTGAAATCAGTGCTCAAAGGATCCGTCATTATACAGAATGAGCTGTGGGGATGTGACTGCTGATTTGTGAGTCTCTTTTCCCTTCTGCTTGCCTGTTTTCTTTAGGTCTCATTCACAATCCTTCTTATTGTAACTCTCTTTGGTTTAAGCAGAGCTCTTTCAGGGACAGAGTCTCCAGAGGTTTTGAAATATTACATTCAGGATGAGAATCCTGCTCAGCATATCATCTTGACTACTTTAGTAGTCTCTAGATTTCTGCCCAGACCTGCAAGGAGCCACAGTGCCCTTCGCCAAACATTGTGGATTCCTTTTGGGTATTGCACCAAGCAGGATTTGGGCTGTTTAATGCATTCCTGTGGGCACAAGTATATTGGCTTGAAGAAGTTCCCTTAATTTACCCAGTTTTAATAAAAATGATACTATTCTCTTGCTCATCGTTTGGCACCACTTACAGAGCAGATTTCACCAACCCCATGGGCTATTCTCCACATCAGATGACTAAGCCACTCTCTCCATGCTGGCTTATGGAAGTAGCATTGGGAACTCCGGAGAGTGGGGAGGCAGTGACAGCCACAGTCCCTGCTCTTCTTTAAACTGCATGTCAACAAGTTCATAAACTAAGTTGCGAAGTTCACAGTTTGTGTTCCAGTCACACAAGAAGGAGCATTTGGAATAAAAATGCATGTTCAAGGTCTCGTGAGATGTTTCCTTCTATTCTATGGCTACATCACAGCCCATCCTCGCTGCCCTCTGCCTGCTTTCAGAGCCTGAATACAGTTTGCAGTCAGCACATAGTGAACAGAGCCCTTTGTACTTGTAGGATGATGTGGGGTAGAAACCGTCCACATCACAGCAGCTGCGTGGAACCTGAGCTGGACGTCACAGCTGTTTCTTCTGACAGGGCAGGTCGTGTTCTGTGCCTTATGAGCAGTCACAGCTCTATCCTGGTCTAGACAGCACCTCCTTTCTTTTCTCTTCTTCCCAGACACCCTTGAGCACAACTGTGACTCCCAAGAGAAACCTAAGAGCTTGTGCATGAAGCCCTTCCTGTAGGCTGCCATGTGTGCACATGTATACTCTCTCTCTCTCTCTCTCGCGCACACACACACACACACACACACACACACACACACACGCACACACGCAGAGGAATTGAGTGATCAAGGACAGCTGAGCGTCAGGCAGGCACATTATTGTGAATGCGTCAGCTACAGGAAGAGATCTTTGGCAGCTCCATTTGTTTGGCAAGATTGGGACATGACCTGAGCTTACACTAAATTACCTCATGGCAAATTATTTTTCACCAAGCACTGTAAATGTAGTGATGACTCCACCCCACCAGGCCCTGTGCAGAAGACAGATGATACATCAAAGAACTGCTAATTAATCTCCAGGCGTGGTTTGGGGTTGGCTCTCTGTTTTTAGGAAAGAGTTAAACCCCCATCCTTCCTCAGCATCTCCCAGGTGAGTTTCTTTTATTTCAAGCCAATGTAAGACTTACATAGAGTCTTTTTAACTAGAGTCAATTGACTTTGACACAGTTTCTCTGGTGTTTGTATGTAGGGATGTGCCTGTGTGGGTGTATCTCTATGGCAGGTGGCCAGGATAAAGGGTTATCTTCCCTTAAAATATAAACCCCAGAGACAGAGGCAGGAGCTTACTGGCCTGCCAGGCTAGCCATTGGTAAGCTCCACGTTCACTGAAAGACCCTGTCCCAAAGCAAGACAAAACAGTGGAGACTGATTGAAGATGATACCTGACATTGACTTATAGCCTCCACATGTATATACATCAGAGTGCACATGTACACACACACACACACACACACACACACACACACACACACACGCACGCACTGTCTCACAATACCCCATCCATACAACACTCTCACCACACACTCTTTTTCTCTCTCTCTCTCTCACACACACACCACACACTCACTCTCTCACACACACATGCACACACAAACTCCCTCAGACACAACCCACCCCAAAACACTCTCACACACACATATACCACACACTCTTTCTCACACAACAAACACACACTCTTTCACACTCACACACATGCACACCACACATTCTCTTTCACACATACTCACACACACATATGCTCACACACCACACACTCACACATGTACACCACACACTCTCTCTCACACACATGTACACACACCACACACTCATACATGCACACCACACTCTCTCTCACACACACATGCACACATACCACACACTCATACACGCACACACATGCACGTGTACACATATTAATAAATTCCGTGTTCAAGTCTTTGAGTCCATATACTTCAGAGCACCCTTTTGGTGATCCTTTGGGGGATAGTTTGGCAACTAAATCACCCCCTGTAGCCTCATTCAGAGTTTGGTGCTTGATGGGATACTGGGTTCCAGGGCGATCCCACTTTAATCTCTTATCCTGTGCATTTATGTTAAGTGTGAAGAGAAGATATTTAATAGAAGCAAGATGTTATGGTTTCAATAAAAAACACATCTCCCCTCCTCCAGCACATATGCTAAAGGTTAGATCTTAGATGACGGCGCTATTTGGAAAGGATCTGGAGACCTTATGAGGTTGGGGGTGGGGGCTGTCCTTGCTGAAGGAAGGAGGTCACGTGGGCAGAGTCTTTGAGGATATCTTGCTCTTTCCTGTCTCCACCTCCCTACTTCCTTTATGCAGTGAGGTGAATAAGCTATAATGCTCTTTCCAAGTGTGTGGGGCTAAGCAGGCATGGGCTAAATCCTCTGACACCCTGAGTCAAAATAAAATTTTCTTCCTAATTGTTTGTGTCAGGTATTTGTTTTGTCAGTGACAAGAAAGACACAGATAGTGATTGGAATCTCCTTCAGCTCGATGACTGTGAAACCGTAGGTATGTTAGGAGATGGCTCAGTTGGCAAAGCGCTTATCATGATAGCATTAGGATCTGAGATCAGAGCCCCTATAATCCATCTTTCTAAAGGATTGACCCAGCAATGAATGCTTATCATGCTGCTGGGGAGCCAGAGACAGTGGGATTCCCGAGACTCACTGGCTAGTCAGTGCAGCTGAATATATGAATTCCAGGTTCAGTGAGAGATTCTGTCCAAAAATAAATGGAAGGCAGTAGAGAAAGACACCTGGAGCTACCCTCTCACCTCTGCACAAATTTGTACACACACACACACACACACACACACACACACACCACACAAATACACATATGCTCACATGTACGTAGACATGCACATGCACACATGTACACACAAACCATCAGAGATTTTTCAAAAAGGGAATTCTACTCCAGCAACAACTGATTCTCTGAAGAATTTCTCAGCCTCAGCACCATGCACATTTGGGATTGATGGTTGTATATTGGGGGTGGTATCCTGTGCTTTGTAGAATGTTTCATAGCCTTTGAGAGACTAACCTCCAGGTGTGCCATCTGGAAATGTCCATGGATTGACTATGCTACAGATGAGAAGGGGAAGATCAGTAAAAAATGAGGGAAGAAACTGTTGCTTTTGTTAGTTTAATTCCTGCATGGTTTCCTGGGAAGTGAAGCCCGAGCTGCAAGCTGCCAGGCCAATTCCCATCTATCTACCAATTCTCTGTCCATTACTGACTGGGATATGAATTTCCTTTATAATTGTGTGTCAATCAGAGTCATATAGAACATGTTTTAACTTTGATGTCGTGGTGACTAAAGATTCCCCAGCTGTTTATGTAACAGACAGGACTTTCTGTGATGGGGACACTGATGGAGGGTTATTTTCACAGTTCTGATGTTTTAGTGGGAGAGGTTGTTTGAAAGGCAAGATTTAAATGTGACTCCTTTTAAGATGTAAATATTTGAGTGCATTGCATGGCTGGAGTGAGGAATCGCATCACACCATAATTTAGCCATTTTGTGAATGAAAGGTCAGCTACACGATTTAAACATAGGTTGCCTTGAGTTCACTGTCTCTTACAGTGTTCAGAACTGTCCAGAATATCCCATGTTTCCCACATAGATTTGAGGTCTGTCTACCCTGCTCCTACTCCCTTCCAAGTTTCCTTGTGCCTCTGGTGTGGGGTGTTTGAGCTGGCAGGCAAGTAGAATCCTGTCACAACTGAGACTTCATGTGAAAAGCGTTCTTGTCTCTATTTCAAAATTTCTTTTTTGCACTCTATTCTTTCCTCACATGAGCATACATACTTGCCAGATGTGCTCTGGCTCTTGCTTTCCATCCCTTTCTGATTTTCCATTCCTCTTGCCCTTGTTTCTTCCTGACTCTCTGACTGTAGAAACTGTCAGGTGGCCTGGCTAACAGCATCTTTCCATTTTTAAATGTTACCCTGGAACTCTATTGAGCCTTAGGTACTCTCCCTTTAACTATGCCCCCCTCCCACTGTGTGTGTGTGTGTGTGTGTGTGTGTGTGTGTGTGTGTGTGTGTGTGTGTCTTTCTCTCTGTGTGTCTCTCTTTCTATCTCTCTGTGTTTCTCTCTGTGTGTATCTCTCTCTCTCTCTCTCTCTCTCTCTCTCTCTCTCTCTCTCTCTCTCCCTCTGCCTTTCTCTCTGATGGTAAATGATCTGCAGCAAATGAAGGTGAGCTATGGCCACACTCTTCACATACAGCCGACTCTATGGAAAAGATAGGGTTGAGTTTTGAACAGCTGGGCCTGGCAGAGTGAGTTCCCAACTCCTCTAGGAAGAATCCCAGGACTTCCACTTTGAAGGGGAAAAGGGGACAAGAAAGGTTATAGGGTTAGTGGTTCCTCCTATAGGTGCTTTGGCTTTTGTGGTCTGCTTTTTTGAAATACTCACAGGTTTTGGAAGAGACTGGATCACCTCATCTCAGGAGCTGTGTGTCTGCTACAGACAATTCAGGGGCTGTGGTACTATTGTATTGTTCAATTGCAGGCACTAAAATGTGATCAGATAAGTGTTTTGTTAAAATGTGTGGTGCTAGCTCATCCACTGTAACCATTTGTTAGTTTAAGGAGAGTTTTGATGTACAAAACATATGTTACCTGAATATAAATTCAACAGTGGTCTGTTTGAGCTCTTGACAGTATGGCTTTTTGGTGGGTACAATGGGAAACAGGTGGGCTAGGGAAGATAAAATAAACTGGTGGCCCAGAGAGCCCAAGCCACTCTTTAAATGTGCTGTATTTGCCCATTCAGTAAGTTTAGTGCGAGTGTGCGTACACGCACATGCATGTGCGTGAACATACGTCAACATGATAAACATTCATTGCTGTGTCTGATCTTTTAAAGATGGTTATGGGGCCTGTGAACTCAGGTCCTAATGCTCTTGTGATGAGCACTGTGCCAACGGAGACACCTCCTCCACCTACCCTGGGGTTTACAATCATGGAGATGTATAACACAAGTATTTGCCTGTGTCACAGGTGTAGAGTGCTTGTTCAATCTCAGCATGTTATAAAGCAGGCATGATGGTGTATGCTTGAAAGCCTAGCACACCAGAGTCAGGGCCAGCAGGATCATAGTTCAAGGAAATTCTTGACTGTGTAGGAAATTCAAAGTCAGCCTGGCTATGATGCCATGGAGACTGTTGGGGAAGAAAGTGTGTGTGTGTCTGTTTGTTGGGGGTGGTATTTCCTGCTATTTCATATTTTTTTGAGATTTTATTTATTTTTAGGTTTATGTGTATTTGCCTGAATGTTTATGTTTATGCACCCTGTGTATGCAGAGGCTAGAAGATGGCATTGGATACCCTTGGACTGGAGTTACAAACAGCTATTACATTGTAGGTGATGAGAATTGAACCCTGGTCTACTAAAAGAGCAGCCAGTGCTTCTAACCACTGTGTCATCTTGCCAGCCCTTTCTGCTGCTGTGATTTTAGTTCCTAAAAGGATGAATTTCCTTTAGATGTGGATGTTTCTGTTGAATGTATCCTACTGTTGCACAATGGTGAAAGATGCCAGTGCTGTATTTCATTGCTATACTTTTGAAGGCGACTAGAAAGTACTAGCATGTTTCAGTGAAATACCTTCTGAAAGCTAAGTGGCCAGACTCTAAGACCAGTGGGAGAAAACACACATAAAAGGGGAAAGTGATTTGTGATGAACTCTGTTGCAGAGCTCATAAATTAAACCAGATTTTGTGGGTAACTAATAATGCTTTTGAAACAAGATGGGAGAAGGCCTCAGAGTAGAGGATGGTTGAGGAGAAAACCTTGGTTTTGACCCAAAGCAACTGGAAATTATAAATGGATAGAGAGAGGCCTGTGGACCTTATGAATGGGCTTACCTAGGTAGGATCTAGTGTCAGCAATTATTTGGATACTTCTCTTCCCATGTCTGTGTCCACCTCATATTGTTCCTGAGCTTAGGAGCCCAGTAATAAAAGAGGGTTAGGAAATTCAGGAGGAAAGAGGCTATGAGAAGGGCAAGCCTCCATGCGTTATAATTCAGGAAGAAAGAGGCTATGAGAAGGGCAAGCCTCCATGCATTATTAGCCTTTTGTCTGGATGGCTGATGCTACTGTGTCACATTTCAGTCTAAGGAATCATGTAGGTTGGTCCTTTAGGATGATCGCATTTTATTTCTGTTGCTCAGAGATGCCCATTTCACATTGCACTGAACATAGGCATTACATTTTGGCTTTTACTTTGGTAGCACAGACAGACATTTTCTGCTTTATTTCCTTTGGCATTGTTCTTGCCTCTTTCTTCTCTTCTTTCTTCTTCTTTTCATTTTCTAAAATCATGGCTATGGCCTAAAATCCCACAGTAGAGCAACAAATGGAAGTGAAAGGGGAGTCCCAGGTAGAGCCATCAAAGCTACTCTGAGCTTTTGGGATCATTCCTCTGTGGGCCTCAGTAGCCTACTCAGCTTCGTTGAGTAGGGGCTATGGACACTACACAGGGGCATTTTATATTTGCTGATGCATAGATTTGTTCTGAAAATAAGAGGTGTGTTGAAAAGTTATGTACATGGGGTCACTGTTGCCTGGCTTTAGTGTTTGCTGAAAGCTAGACTGTATTCTGCAATAGGTACTCCCTGCCCCCTTTTCTCTCTCTGGGTTAGAATGATCCCATAAATATCGTTATAGTTTGAGAGAATATGTTTAGTCAAGAAAAAAGAAAAAACAGCCTCCAGGCAAGGCTGGAAATAGTGAAATCAGTGGCCTACTTACTGGTGGTAGAGGTATGTATGTATGTGTGTTTGTGTGTACACATATGTGTCTCATGGGTTTGTTTCAAAGTGAAAGCGACAGATGCTTCCTTTGCTGGCTTCTTGTTTCCTGGTTTTTCAAGCCTGTTTGTTTGGTTTTATTTTAAGGTCCAGTGTTCCTCAGTCCTTCAGCAAGAGTAGGGAGGGCCAACAGGCTGCATGCGCTTCTCTCTCTTAGTCTTCTCCGAGAGATACCAACTGGAAGCGTGAGGCACCACAAACTGCTTTGAGCAGAGCCCACTTCCCCTCACCCGCAGAGTGTAAAGCAGTTATACCAACATCAATCAAGGGAAACCCACAGGCTAAGCTCACACCGTTGAAGCAGGTGTGTGAGTGAGACAGGCACATGGGATCGAGGCATGCCCCGACACTGTGCCCACAAATGTCAGTTACAATGACGATGGTGTGTGGGCTGTGGCTGCTGTAACTTACAGAGACCCATTGAGTCTGCTGTTCTTCTGGGATGCAGCAGGGGGTGGGTCCCATGCACTTGAAATAACCTCCTCTGCTATTTCAGCTTTCATTTAGGTTTGCAAAGCAGAATTTGGACAGAAATAATACTTTATTTTCCTTTTGTGGTACCTGCAGTGAGAGTACCTTTTGGAATGACCCCTTTAAAACTATAAATAAGAAAATACAGTAGCTGCCTCACTGGGACAAATGACGAAAATACAAGGTTTAAAAATCTCTGTGTTTAATAAAAGCAATATACAGCAAGCCAACAGCCAACATCAAATTAAATGGAGAGAAACTCAATGCAATTCCTCTAAAATCAGGAACAAGACAAGGCTGTCCACTCTCTCCATACCTCTTCAATATTGTCCTTGAAGTTCTAGCTAGAGCAATAAGACAACAAAAGGAGATCAAGGGAATACAAATTGGAAAGGAAGAAGTCAAACTCTCACTATTTGCAGATGATATGATAGTCTATATAAGTGACCTGAAAAACTCTACCAGGGAACTCCTACAGCTGATAAACACCTTCAGCAAAGTGGCAGGATACAAGATTAACTCAAAAAAATCTGTAGCCCTACTATATGCCAATGACACATTGGTGGAGAAAGAAATCAGAGAAACATCACCCTTTACAATTGCTACAAATAACATAAAATACCTTGGGGTAACACTAACCAAAAAAGGGAAAGACCTGTACCGTAAGAATTTTGAGTCTCTAAAAAAAGAAATTAAAGAAGATACCAGAAAATGGAAAGATTTCCCATGCTCTTGGATAGGTAGGATCAACATAGTAAAAATGGCAATCTTGCCAAAAGCAATCTACAGATTCAATGCAATCCCCATCAAAATCCCAACACAGTTCTTCACAGACCTTGAAAGAACAATTCTCAATATAATGGAGAAACAAAAGACCTAGGCCAAAACAACCCTGTACAATAAAGGAACTTCTGGAGGCATCACCATCCCTGACTTCAAGCCCTATTACAGAGCTATAGTCCTGAAAACAGCTTGGTATTGGCACAAAAATAGACAGGTAGACCAATGGAATAGAATTGAAAACCTGATATTAATCCACACACCTACGAACACCTGATTTTTGACAAACAATCCCAATTTATACGCTGGAACAAAGAGAACATCTTCAACAAATGGTATTGGCATAACTGGATGCAGACATGTAGAAGACTACAGATAGACCCAAGCCTATCGCCATGCCCAAAACTTAAGTCAAAATGGATCAAAGACCTCAACATAAATCCAGCTACACTGAACCTATTAGAAGACAAAGTGGGAAATACCCTTGAATTAATTGGTACAGGAGACTGATTCCTGAACATTACACCAGTAGCACAGACACTGAGATCAACAATTGATAAATGGGACCTCCTGAAACTGAGAAGCTTCTGTAAGGCAAAGGACACAGTCAGAAAGACCAAACAGCAGCCCACAGACTGGAAAAAGATATTCACCACATCTGACAGATGGCTGTTCTCCAAAATATACAAAGAACTCAAGAAGCTATCTCCAAAACACCAAACAATCCAATTAAAAAGTGGGGTACAGAACTAAATAGACAATTCTCAATAGAGGAATCTAAAATGGCTGAAAGACACATAAGAAAGTGTTCAACATTTTTAGCCATCAGGGAAATGCAAATCAAAATAACTGAGATACCATCTTACTCCTGTCAGAATGGCCCAAATCAATAGCACCAATGACAGTTTATGCTGGAGAGGATGTGGAGAAAGCGGAACACTTCTCCACTGCTGGTGGGAGTGCCAACTTGTACAGCCACTTTGGAAATCAGTATGGCGACTGACTCCTCAAGAAAATGGGAATCAGTCTACCACAAGATCCAGCAATTCCACTCTTAGGCGTATACCGAAAAGAAGCACATTCATACAACAAGGACATCTGTTCAATGATGTTCATAGCAGCACTATTTGTAATAGCCAGAAACTGGAAGCAGCCTAGATGCCCCTCAACCCAAGAATGGATAGAGAAAATGTGGTACATTTACACAATGGAGTACTACTTAGTGGGGAAAAAAAAAAAACAATGGAATCTTGAAACTCTCAGGAAAATGGATGGACTAGGTAACCTAGTCACAAAAAGACAAACATGATATGTACTCACTCATATGTGGATTTTAGACATAGAGTAAGGGATTACCAGCCTACAATCCACACTGCCAGAGAAGCTAGTAAACAAGGAGGACCCTAAGAGAGACATACATGGTTCCCTGGAGAAGGGGAAAGGGACAAGATCCCATGAGCAAATTGAGAGCATGAGAAGAGGGGGGAGGGAGCTAGGAGAATGAGAAGGGAAGAAGAGGAGGGATGCAGAGGACATGAGGGAGCAGAAAGGTTGAGTCGGGAAGAATAGAAGATAACAAGAATGGAGATACAATAATAGAGGGAGTCATTTTAGGTTTTCAGAGAAATCAGGCACTAGGGAAATGTCTGGAGAGCTTCAAAGATGACACCAGCTAACAATCTAAGCAACAGAGGAGAGGCTACTTTAAGTGCCCTTCCCTGATAATGAGATTGATGACTGATTTATATGCCACCCCATAGCCCTCATCCAGCAGCTGGTGGAAGTAGAAGCAGACACCCACAGCTAATCACTGAACTGAACTGGAATCCAGATGCAGAGAAGAATGAGTGAAGAGCAAAGGGGTCCAGACCAGGCTGATGAAACCCACAGAAACAGCTGACCTGAACATCGGGGAACTCTTGCTCCCCATCCTGATAGCTGGGATACCAGCATGGGACTGATCCAGACCCCAGGAACATGGATTTCATTGAGGAAGCCTTGGAAATCTACAGGACCTCCTCTAATAGTTCAGTAGTTATCCCTAGTATAGGTGTGGACTTTACGAGCCCATTCCATATAGAGGCATACTCCCTGAGCCAAGATACATGGGGGTGGGCCTAGGCCCTCTCCCAAAAGATATGACAGACTCTGAAGACCCCCTATGGAAGGCCTCACCACCCAGGGGGAGCAGAAAGGATATGTGATAGGTAGGGTTTTAGTTGGAGGTGGTGGTAGGGGAGCACAGGAGGGAGAAGGGAACTGGGATTGTTATGTAAAACAATCTTGTTTCTAATTCCAATAAAAAAAATCTGAAAAAAATCTCTGTGTTTATACTTGGGGGCTGGAGGCAGCAGGATCACAAGTTTGAGACCAGTCTAAGAAACTGTCTGATACCCTGGCTCAAAAATGAAAGAAAAAAAAGAGGGGAGGGGCTATGAGTGTTGTATGATAGTAGTGTACTTGCTAAATTTGCCTGAGACTTTGGATTCATTCCTCAGTATAACAAAACAAAAAGAAATAAACCCAAAAAACAATGCATGCATACCTAAGCATCAATATATACCAAATGTTTTAATATATATTATGTAAGCGTATTCATATATATGCATATGTACCTATGTGTAGATTATATGTGACAAATACACAGGTGCATGCATGCACACATATAACCACAAACCTGGTTTAAAGACAAACTTCTACAGGCTATGCAATAAGAGAATATGAATATCTAAAACAATGACACAATGAAGGTGCTTTCAGTAAAGATGGAATAATCACATGTGTAATCCAGGTGACAGCTGGTAGTGGCCTGGTCTGATCTAGATGTCAGTGGCCTGGTCTGATCCAGATGACAGTGACTTAGTCTGATTCAGGTGACAGTGGCCTAGCTTGATCCAGATGACAGTGGCCTGGTCTGATCCAGATGACACTGGCCTGGTCTGATCCAGATGACAGTGGTCTGGTCTGATCCAGGTGACAGTGGCCTGGTCTAATCTAGGTGATAGCATCCTGCTATACACTGGCTTCCGGAAATTTCTGTAAAAGTTTTGTGTCATGTTAATGAAAAATAAAAGCTGGGATGTCAACCTGAATGCAGGCTGTGCCTTTTGCAAAGTTATGAGTTCCCAAAGCTACTGTTTGTGCTACTAGTCACGGTACCTGCTTTAAGCTGCTGCTTCATGATATTATACATGTGATTTATATTAATATATGTCCACAGTAAGTCTCTGAACTATCAAACTGGCTAAGTTGTGGAATGAAGAACAAGCTCAGGGTCATTATTGGTGTAGGAGAAAACACTGTTAGGGGGAAATATATACTACCTGGCGATAATTTTGATTACACAAAAACAAAAGCTCTATATGTTTCCACACAATCCCTGCCACTCATCTTCAAAGTATATTCACTCCAAGACTGTAATACCACATGCAAGAGATTTAACTGCAAAATTGCTTTATCACAAAATTATTATTATTTTTTTTATTAAATTATTAATATTTTCACATGTACTTTCCCTCTCCCTCCCCCCACCCCCATTCCTTCTCCCCCACCTCCAACCTACCCCCCACCCCATCCACCCGCCACTCCCCAGGCAGGGTAGGGCCCCCAACCAGGGCTCCACCAAGTCCACCAAATCTTCCTGTGCTGGGCCTAGGCCCCTCCCCATGTGTTCAGAGACAGAGCGAATCCCTTCAAGTGGGATGGGCTCTCGAAGTCCCTCCCACCCACCAGGGCAAAACGCCAGTCCACCTCCAGAGGCTCCCAGGAGTGCAGGGGCCTCCCCATTGGCATCCATGATCAGGGGGCTGGATTAGTCCTGTACTGTCCTCCCAAAGAGCATCTGGGGTCGATATGCTTTCCCTTTTTCAGGCCAACTGTTTCTGTGGGTTTCTCCAACCAGGTACAGACCCCTTCGTTCTTCATTCCTCCCTCTCTTCAACTGAGTTCCAGATTTCAGCTCAGTGTATTTCTGTGGATGTCTGTCTCTGCTCTCATCAGCCACTGGATGAGGACTCTAGAATAGCATAGAGGGTATTCATCAATCTCATTCTAGGGGAAGGGTTTCTAGGCCAACTTCTCCTCCACTGCCCAGACTGTCAGATCGTGTCATCCTTATAGGTCTCTGGAGATCTTCCTAGTTCCAGATCTCTTCTCGGACCTATAGTGACTCCCTCTGATATGGTATCTCTCATCCTGCTCTCTCTCCTCTATTCTTCCCCCAACTCAATATATCTGCTCCTCCATTTCTTCTCCTCTACTCTTCATCTTGTGCTCTTATTGTGGCAGCACCCACTTCCCTACCCTCATGCTCTCAATTAGCTCGGGAGTTCATGCCATTTCCCATTCCTGGGGTCCATTTATCCCTTAGAGTCATTCATGATTTCTAGTTTCCTTGGGGTAGAGGATTATAGGCTGGTAAACCTTTGCTCTATGTCTAAAAATCATATATGAGTGAGTACATACCATGTTTGTCTTTTTGTGATTGGGTTACCTCACTCAGGATGGTTTCTTCTAGTTCCATCCATTTGCCTGCGAATTTCAAGATTCCATTGCTTTTTTCTGCTGAGTAGTACTCCATTGTATAAATGTACCACATTTTCTCTTTCCATTCTTCAGTTGAGGGGCATCTAGGTTGTTTCCAGGTTCTGGCTATTACAAACAATGCTGCTATGAACATGGTTGAACATATGTCCTTGTTGTATGGACAAGCAGTATTTGGGTATATACCCAAGAGAGGAATGGCTGGATCTTGAGGTAGATTGATTCCCATTTTTCTGAGCAACCGCCATACTGATTTCCAAAGTGGTCTTACAAGTTCACACTCCCACCAGCAATGGAGGAGTGTTCCTTCTTCTCCACAACCTCTCCAGCATAGGTTGTCATTGGTATTTTTGATTTTAGCCATTCTGACAGGTGTGAGGTGGTATCTCAGAGTTGTTTTGAGTTGCATTTCTCTGATGGCCAAGGATTTTGAGCACTTTCTTAAGTGTCTTTCAGCCATTTCAGATTCCTCTGTTGAAAAATCTCTGTTTAGTTCTGCACCCCACTTTTTAATTTCATTATCACAAAATTATTTACTTCAGATGATTTTTGTTGTTAGAAATGTTTAAGAAGTGCCAGGATGATCATATATGTTTTAGCAACAATATATAATTAAACACCAAATGCAGCATTAACATGGTATAGATTTTATATGATTCTGTTTTTTCTTACATTTATTCATTTATTTTGTGTGTTTGTGTATATATACATACTTGATACTTGAACTATTTTTTTTGAAGATCAGAGGACAACTTGTGGGGATTGGTTTTCTCTACTGTGTGGGTTCCAGGTATTGAACTCAGGTTGTCTGTCGTGGTTACGAGTGCCTTCACTCACTATCAGTCTTGCCAGCCATGTTGTATTTTCCTGAATGCAATACATCCTGTGTGTCGTGAACTTGTCTATGTGTAGGTATTAGGGACCATTTGGGGGACTGTATGTAAGCCTGAAAGTTGTTATTGCAAGGTGATCTGAGTTTTTCCCCTACATGTTCCTAATGATATCAGAGCAATCATTCAGTTCCTGTGCACTAAATACAGAAAAGTACCAACATGGGAGTAGTTCACTATTAGTATATTCCTTAAGTGTTAACTGGGTGAATATTCACCAAGACTTGAGAAATCACTCCTCTGCTCTTTCTTTTTCTTTTTGTTTTTTTGACATAATTGCTTAAGAGAAGATGTCGTTGGCTACTGGATGATAAATTCAGCAGATATTTATGTGCCTGTTGATGCTGGATACTGCCAAAGGTCCCATAAATTGTGCTCTTCCCGTGTGAGTTACTGTCAGTTCAACAATCATTGTAGCTTTATCGCAGAGGGCTAACCATGCTGAAAGGAAAATAATATAGGCTTTTAAAATGGAAGGTTTAACACTGCCATTTTGTTTTATCTTTTCTTGGGAGTGTTTTTATCCACTCTACCTGTCTCACACAGTTAAATTTTACCTATTGGGGTTGGTAGTTGACAACCTTAGTTGTCTAGAATGCTGACAGCAAATATGGAAACCATCGGGTAGATCCGGCATTGTTAATGCAAACTTGAAAGAAGACTTAAAAGCTGATCTGCAAGAGCTTTGAAAAGCTGACCTTGCCTTATGTTGTGGGCTTTGGGCTTTGAAACTCAATGTCAATTTAATGTTCAGCAGGTGCTCTTTGGGAAGTCCCTGCAAGAACTGGAGGCTGGAGATTAGTGTGATGAATACAGTGTCCACCCATCTGCAAGGGCAAGACTGGACATCACTATGACCCTGGGGTTCTGATTGTCTCTAGGTAGGACAGGGAGGAATCAGGCTGACGTGGGATGCTTGTGTAGCAATATGTGCTTCTCTGACGTCTCATGCCTCTACCCACAGGAGACACTAATGATGTCCAAGCCCCATGTCCCCTAAATGATCTTGGAAATGAACCTTCTTAATGGCTTTTTAACATGACAGCCTCATGTGCTGTCTGAGATTGAAAGTTTAAAATTCCAGCCTGGGTCACCCAGAGCTCCAAAATGAAGATTCTTTTTTTTTTTTTTTCTTGAGTTCAGTTACAAAAATAGCAAAAATTCTTGAAAAGAAGCATTTGCTCTGGGTCAATCCAAGTTTGCCAAGTTCCCCCCACCGTGTGTGTGTGTGTGTGTGTGTGTGTGTGTGTGTGTGTGATGACTACAGCTGCTGGAACTTGGCTTCTCTTTCTCATTGGTGAAGGGCTGCGGAAACTAGATTCTGGGTTGGGTTCTGTTTCCATCATCCAGTGAGTCAGGAGAGTGGGCCCATCTCCCACTCCCGCCACTCTGCTGTGATTTCATGGGAAAATTGGTTGTCACTTTGGCCTTTTCCTATTCCCTCTCCTGTGAACACAGATATGGTGCCATTAAGTAATTGCCTTGGGACAATTTGAGATGTAAACAGGGAGGAAAGATTCTGCTGTTCTTGAGATGTGGCAGGAATGGTAAAATCACTAATTCAAATAAGCACTTGCCCTTCAAATCCAAAAAAGAAAGCTTGTGAGTAGAACAATGTGTCTTCGGGCAGGCTAATCTAATCACACACAGAAGCAGCCTGCTTTCTAACTTGCTGGACCACTTCCATCCTATAGTCTCACGGGGAACAATGTATTAAGTACAGTATTTAGAACAGTTTGTTGAATCCTACTGTCTGATTTTGGCAAGTGCCAAGGAAACACAGAATATATCTTGGACGACTTGAGCTTTCCGGGGAGGAGGCTGGAGTTTCCCCAGAGGCTACTTCCCACGGTGGGAAACTGGCTCAGTAGACAGCTCTGTAAGAATGTATACTTAGAGGCCCTTGGCATGTCAGGTTTCTACAGCAGCCACAGCTGGTCTTAGACATCTTAGGACCTCCAGAGTCCCTGCTTCTAATTTCCCTTATGCTGGTGTGGTCATTGCCTCCTGAAGGACTGCTAATTTGTAACCCACTCTTCTAATTACATGGTGGGCCAGGTTCCCTAGCACTTAAATATCAGGTTTGTGTGTCACAAGAGAACATGTGAGTGTGTGTGTATGTGTGCGTGTGCATGTGCCTGTGTATATGAGAGAGAGAGGGAGAGAGAGAGAGAGAGAGGGGGGGGGCGGGGGACTGGACTTGAGCTCACTATATAACTGAGCATGACCTTGAACTGCTCATCTTCTTGCCTCCTTCACATGAAGGTTGAGATTACACCTATGTCCTACCATGCCCAATTCATGTGTGCTGTGGACCTAACCCTGGGCATCACCCTGCACACTGGGCACTCCCTCTACTGACTGAATTGCACCCCCAGGCAGACCTCTATCACAGTTGTAATCACCACCTAAGGATATTAACAATCTACAACTTACTGACGTTCCCTCACGCCCCTCTGCCCTCCTTTATTAAGAAACTTCAAAGTTGCTTTCTGAAGGATTTCATTTCTCCATATTTCAGATTTTCTTTTGATTTTCTTCATAGTGTATAGCAATTATAAAAAAATTAATAACTCTCATTTTGAAATTTTCATGCATATGTATCATATTTTCATCCTTCTTGTACCTATTTCCCTTTTCTCCCACCCTTCTTCCTCCCAGTTGTTAGTATTCAGGCATCTGTACTGGCCTGTCCTTGGGGTTCTCACAGGACACGCCCTCAGCTGCAGCCACTAAGTGCACCACCATGACATTCCCTATGTCCCCTTTGAAAGGGGCCCTGTCCACTTCACATCTCTTTTTCTTTATCTCCCTTTTCTGTCTGTCTCTCTGTCTGTCTATCTCTGTCTCTCTGTCTCTGTCTGTCTCTCTCTGCCTCCCTTTCTTCTCTCCCACTGCTTCTGTTCCTGGAGGCGGGTCTTTCCCCTCCCCTTTCCCCTTAAGAAAAAAAAAAAAACCTTCTGCTTGAACTCTGTTGTATGGTGTCTTTCTCTCTTGAGCTGCTTTTTAAAATTACAACACCAGTGACCCCTTTCTTTTTCCTAGGTAACATCCCTTCTACTTTCAAGTCTTTTAAAAAGTTTATATACCATATATAAAAAGGGGGAGAAATAGACACTATTTGTTTTTCTGATCGGGCTTATTTCACATAATGTGAAAATCTCCAGCCCCATTAATTTTCCTACAAATGATAAAATTTCATTGTTTTTTCTGTATAAATAAAACTTAACTTGTATAAAAATATTTTCTTTATCCATTCATCTGGTGACAGAATCTAGGTTGCTCCAATAACTTGGTTCTAATGACTACAGTTTCGATAAACATTTGAGTGCACTCTGTGTGTCTCTATGGTGTGCTCACATAGAGTCCTTTGGTTATATGCCAAGAAGGTGTATTGATGTGTCACCTTGTAGTTCTATTTTTAGCTTAGTATCTTAAGGACCTCCATACTGATTTCTATTGTAGTCTGACTAATTGCCATGCTTGTCAACAGTGTATAAGGGCTCCCTCTCCTGACCCCCCACATCCTTTCCAGCTTGTGCTATGTTGCTTTTGGGCGTGGGTAGCAGCCATTCTTAGGTATTGAAATTTGTAATGGAAATAAGGATAAATTATTTAGAGGGTAATGTTATAGCCCTGCACTTAAAAGCATCCCCAAAATATCTATCATTATGAGCAGTAAAATAGGTCAATTTCTTCAGCTTTGTGCATCTGACATACAGAGTTTTTATTAAAACAAAACCAAAAATCTTAGCAAGGAATTGTCTCACAGCTTGTTCCATGATTCTTTAATGTGAACAAAATTCTGCTTCTGGCTTATTTCTTTAAGAAGTTATCGAACCTTATTTTTTTTCATCTATAGAATATTAATAGAAAAATCAACCTCAGAGGGATTTGTAGATTAATTTTTATAGTAGGAGGTGGTACCTATATACCATTCACCAGCCTTTCCTTCCCATAAATGCTTGTCAAACTCAGGAACCTACAGTGATATGTTCCTGTTAGCCAACTCTATATTTTGATTTCCCTACTTTATCAGTGGTGTCTTTTTTCAGTTTTCAGGACCTGCTTCCAAGTAGCACATGACAGTTGCTATTAACTCAGACTGTCCCTTGAAGATTTCTCCCCACCTTGTTTTGGATGAACTTCGTGATTTTTGAGGAGACCTCTGCAGCAGGTATTCCATAGAACATTCCTATTGTGCATTTGTCTGATATTCTCCTCATGATTAGACTGGGCTGCAAATTTTCCCAAGGATGAGTACAGAGAAAAGCTCTGTTTTCTTTATTCTGGTTTTAAATAATTTTTGTTTATTCTTTGAGAATTTTATAAAATATATTTTGATCTTATTCTTTCTCCTCCCTCAATTTTTCCCAGACCTCCCCCACAACCCAACCTGCCCAATTCATGTACTCTCTTTCTTATAAACAAACAAAAAGATGGAGTCTGTTTTGTGTTGACTACTACCCCTGAGCATGGGGCCTCCCCTAAAGTGTGGTTGATATACCTGTCGTCATTCCACTGAAGAAAATCACTTTTTGGTTGGGGGTGGGACTTGGTGCCCATTTCCTTTCCTCTGTGCCAAGATTTTGTCTGTCTTGAGCTCCTGTAGGTCGTGTGTGTGTGTGATGTCTCAGTCTCTGAGTTTATATTAGAAACAGCATTTTATATATTTCTTGCTGTGCATATACTGTTACCTTTACATGATTCATCTTGGTGTTGGCCATAATCACCTATGGTCAGGTTTTCTATTGTGAAGTCCCTGTTTCATTTTCCATGCTGTAACTCTTTGGAAGGAAATCTCTGCACTCACTCATTATGATGGTTTGTAGGTTTAAATGAGATGCTTAATCCATTGGCTTGGAACCCAATGCTTAGAAATCACTCATTAACATTAGTTATCTCTGTAGCTTCTACTCATACACTAATCCCTTTCTATAAGTAAATGCCAGTTTTGCTGAGCACTGCTTCCTTATAATTCAATGGTATCTCATCAATATTAATTAGAAAATAAGAATGAAAACAGTTACCAAAGCCTTTCTCATGAGATGACTGTAGACAAAGGCTTTCTAGGAGGCTCTGAGCTCATCTGAGTATCAGGGCCTACAAACCGCTAGGCTGGTATCACCCTCCTCTATCCTGTTCCCTGGGGTGGAGTCAGCCATTGAGGGCAGAGATTCAGGCAGCCATTGAGGTCAGAGATTCAGTCACGAAGAGAAAGGGAAAACAACTTAGGAACTGAATCTCCATTATGGTGATATATATGTATTTTGGTCAAGTTTGACAACTTTTGGATAGAATTTAGGTTTCTTAGAATAAACTCTCTTTAGCACTCTTCTCTGGGATCTAAAATGATTCAAGCCGGTGCAGTTGTTGCCAGAGTAGCTCAGTGAGCTTGGATAATAGCACTCAGTCCTGTCTGTTGGAATAAATAAGAACAGCTGGTCTCCTCTACAAATACTGTTGGCATGAATTTTTTATTTAAGTCTCTCTGTGTATCTAGTAAACAGTAAGCCATATCTAACATTACTAAAAGCTTCCCAAGTCTCCTTCCAATAAATTCCCTTCACTCCTCTCCATTTATAAGTTCAGGGTGTAGGGCAGGGTTAATGACCAAGGAAGGAATGCTAGGAAAAGTAGTTCTGAGCTAGAGGAAATAGGCTCCTCTTTTGCCTCCTCTTCCATCTGACCCTCAGCTTCTCTCTAAGATGACATGTTTTTTCTGAGATATACAAAGACATCCTTGTGCTAATCCGTATGTACTAGGTGGAGAGAGGTTTATTCATATTAAAATGATACTTTGTACCCTTAGTGCTTACTGGGAGAAAATTTCCATTCACTTTGAGGGTTTGGTGATTGCTGAAAATCCTCTTGGTCCCTTTTAAATGGCAAGCGGTGACATTTGTCTTCTTGCCCTAATAAGTTTTGTAGAGACTGAACACCCTTCATCATGTTGTAGAAAACAAGAGACATGTCCAGAGAACATAGGTGAAATTGTTCAGTCATTATTATTTCTCCTCTTCCTCCTTTTTCTTCTTTTTGAGGTAGAGTCATGCTGTATCCTCAGGCTAACTGTCAAGTCATAATCCTCCTGCCTCAGTCCCAGTCCACCACAGTTGGAACTGCAGCTCTGTATCACTACCCTTGACTGTTATCCTTCTTTTAGATATCAGAATGAGATTTCTTATCCCTGCCCAGTTAGCTCTGAGTGTTAATTAGTGAAGACAACCATTGAGCAGAATGTAAGCCTCTACAGCAGAGGAGTGGTGTGGTGTGTGTGTGTGTGTGTGTGTGTGTGTGTGTGTGTGTGTGTGTGTGTGTGTGTATAAGGCAGGATCTGTACCGGCTAATCTCAGCTTTCAACTTGGAATTTAAAATCACCCTGGAAAACAATATAAGGATATGAGTATGAGGCTCCATTCTAAAACATTTAACAGGGAATGGAAGATCCACCTGAAAATGGCTGCACCCGTCCATAGGCTGAATAAACAAGACAAAATGAGCTGGGCACCAACATTCCTCTCTCTCTACTTCCTGACTATGGGTGTAGTGTGACCAGTTGCCTCAAGCTCATGCCACCATGGACTGTGTCCCCAAACTATGAATTTAAATAACCCCTTCTTTCTGTTAAGTGGTTGTTTTTATACGTTCCATCACAGCAATGAGTAAATTGATTAATACAGGGCTTATGGTTAGGTTTGGTGGCCTACACCCATAATTCTTACATCTAGGAAGCCGAGGAGGATCACAATAAGTTGGATGTGAGCCTGGACTGCCTAGTGAGTTCTAGGCAAGGCTGGGCAACAGAGTGAGAGCCCTAGGAAACAAGTCCAAGGCATCTTTATGCACCCTTGCAGGTTGCTCTTCCTTCAAGCCTCTGTAAATCCCTGGGACCCTTGAGGATGCTCACAGCCCTATTTATAGCCCTTACTGAAGTTGCTTAATGGAGTTGCACTTTTTACATTGAGGTCAAGCATGGCTGTGAATGGCCTCACCTGGTGTGATATGCATGGAGGTCATGAACTTCCCAGTTGACACTGTTGGAACAGCCCATCTATTCCCTCCCTTCTTTGCTGACATTGGTTGGAACACTCATGGTATTAGCACAAGTCATAAAACCCCAGAGACAGATACTGGGGTTCAAGCTGAAGATCAGAGAAGCAAAACAGCCAGCGACTAGCTCTTACCACCACAAATGATGGGTGGGCCTTGGTGAACAGTCTGCTGTGGACTGACCTTCATGGAAAGATCTCCTGGCCCAGATTCATTCAGTCAGATAAGCAGGAAGTGAGCTCAGTTACTGCATCCTAAGGTTCATATGCCATTCATTATCCAGCCTGTCCTGAGAATGTGATCATTTCTGTCTGTGTAGAGAAGACTGGAAGGCCTGAGGCCCTGGGCCACAAAACAGGGATGCATACGTTTATGATGGTAGAATTGGTGGAGAGCCTGTACACAGACTAAGAAGGAAATGAATAAGGGCAGGGTGTGTACACATACTGCACACACATGTAAACTTAGTCCCTAAGAGCTATTTGACAGACTTTAATACCAAACTACTGTTTGATTGCCAGTAAGAATATCTTGAGAGCACACAATGCTTAATTTATATTTAGGGAATTTCCGTTGCTTGTCATAGGGCTTGTAAAATTTAAACAGAAAAAAAAGAGGGGGATTGGAGAAGGTGGGTGGGGGAGCAGGGATGTGGCTGACAGTATTCCTTTAATGTACAGCCATCTGAAGCTTTCTGTTGAATAGTAAAGTAATTCACACAAAGTTTCCGTCCTTTCAAAGTCAGAACCTCAGAAGCACTGTCTGCTTTAGCCTTGGCCTCTGCCTGCCTCTTTGTCAGCTGATGCTTCCTGTCTGCTTGCTGGTAGGAAGTGTAACCAAAGCACACTGCTCCTGGGGAGTTCCCAGGCTTGGCTTACTCTTCCCAAACTGGCAGGAAGGGCCACCCCCTCCAGAGGCACTTGTTTCTCTGGAAAGATAGTACCAGTGCTGAGATCATTCTGAAAGGGATTGCATGCTGTCTCTATAGATTGTGAGTACATCCTAGGCACTTCACAGTCTTCTAGTTCTCCCTTCCTCTATACCCCTGTTTGCAATAAACATTATCCCTCAGAGGAAACTCCCAGCATTTATTTGGGTTTTGTTCTTTTCCCTTGCAAGTTTTAGAAATGCCCAGAATCCTTAGAAGGGCAAACACTCAGTAAATACTAAAACTCATGAGGCGGTTTCTGATTATTTGTGCTTTCCTTACTCAAATTTCACCTGAAACTCTCCCCTTGGTTTTCATCTGTAAGTTTAGTCTTCTCTGTGTTGACAGACCTCATGAAATACCTTAACAGGACCAGTTAACAGGTACAGTCTGCCTGTGTGCTGCTTGCTCTAACTCTAGAGAGGTATGTAATGTGTTCCTGTCACTTGTCTGTGCTGTGTCCTACTGTTAATGTCATGGGATGATAAAGTCACCTCGGTGGTCAGAGGACAAGATTCTTGGTCCTCTCCCATTGACACAGCCTGGTTGTTTAACTTTTAGAGCTATTTGTCTATTTTCAAAATGAGATCAATGGTGTTTACCTTTCTACTTTAGTTTTAGGTGAAAAAAATATATATATTTTTTGCCACACAAGTTGCTCAGATCTTTGGAAGACAAGGCCTACAGAAGTACAAGAAGAAAGACACAGAGAAAACTGTTCTATTTGGTGACCAACAAAGACTTTAAGAAGTACTGCTCATCAACTCTTAGATTTGAGCAGGGGAGTTGGAGAGCTGTGTACTGTGTATGGAGGCTAGCATTCCCAGGAGGTCCCCTGGCACTCTCATTGCATCATTTAGCTTCCTTGTAACATGAAATGAGAAAGAACATGTTGAGAACATAGCCATTCTCTAAAAGAACTTGTGGCCAAATGGTTTTCATGAGCCTCAGAAATAACTTGTGGGAAACCCTATCATGAGGAAATTATCTTATTTGCTTGTAACTTAAGTGACAAATTTTGTCTTATACAATTTGCCCACAAGTGGTGTTTCCTGTGTATTTCTAGAAGTTCCCTGTCTAAGCTGCTAATTCATAGCAAGTCATTTTCCTTGATTCTTAATTGTCAATTACTTATATTGTAGCTTTGAGTCAAATATAAAGAAACAAATCAATTGTGATCCCAGCACCAGTCCATAGAAAACTCTCTGTGGTTTCAAATCTTGAACACCAATTTTTAATGGTTGTATCAACTATTGAAGTTGTTGTTGTTGTAGGTATGAGTGCATATTGTGCACATCCGTGGGGGGGGTATTTGTTCAAATGAAATTGTTGTTGTAGTTGTTGTTGTGGGTATGCGTGCATGTTGTGTGTGTCTGTGGGTGGTGGGGTATCTATTAATGCCATACTATGCATGTGCATTCAGAGCACAGCTCTGCCCAACTGGTTCTTTCCTTAGACCATCTTGTGCATTCTGGTTCTCAGATCAGAGCGTGAGGCTTGCAAGGCAAGCCCCTTTGTGTCCGAGGCCTGGTCCCCAGTTGCTGGTGCTACTGTGAAGTGACGGGATGGTATAGGCTTAGACATCATCCACGGATTAACCCCTTCATGCATTCATACTGAATGCTGGCTCAGGTCTCACCCAAATAAGGAAGTGGGTCACCGAGGTGTGCCTTTCCAGCGTCTGCCTTGTCCCCATCCCCTTTCTCTGATTCTCATTTGCTACACTGTGGCCAGCTTCTTCCACTGCAAATTAGCTTCCATAATGTTCTACCTTTCCTGCCAGTGAAGCCAGTTAAGCTTGGACTAAAACTGTAAGCCAAAATGCATACGTCATTTTATTTTTGAATACTTCTTTTCAAAATGCTTCTGTTAGATATTTTGTCCAATTGATGAAATGGTACCTAACAATATGCTGAAAAATCTGTTTTTTGACTTGAAGATATAGGTACCTTGTCCTCTTCTCCAGCTCTCTGTAACCTTCTACTTTCCATGTGTAAACTGTGCATATATTTTCCTATTGCTGAATTTGTTATCACTCTGCTGCATTAACCACTATGAAGCCTTCCATGCTGATATATTCAGGTGATGCTAAAAGTCAAAAGCTGGTAGCCAGCATTATATCTATGTAAATACCATCACTACAGGGCTAATTAATATTTTCTGGTTACCACCATTTTCAATTTCCTTACATTTCCATGTCTCCATGAAAGAGGTCAAATGGAACTAGTTGAATGAAAACTCTTTATTAAATTTTGTCCTTGAATGAAATCACATACCATTCTGCCTCAAGCTTGACTTATAGCCTCTTTACAGTTTCTTAACTTGGAGGTTTTAGATCTCTATTTGAGGTGGTGTTGGTGGTGGTGAGTAATACAAGTTTTCAAAAAAGTTGGATGTTTCCTAGGTTCACCATTGCTTTCTCTCATCAGACTGTTGGGACCGCTTTTAATCTTGCTATTCTCAAATTTTCTAATGGCTTTTTTTTTTCTTTAGTGGTACTTGGGATAATCTGAAAGTACATCTATTTTTGGTGGGAAGAAATTTGTTTTGTTATTTTCATAGACTTCCTTTAGTTTATTTAGCCTCTCTTCTCCTCTTCTCCCTTTACTTTTATTCTTAGTGACAGGATTTCATCAAGTCCTGGTTGGCTCAAAATCACCGTGTAACTGAGGATAGCCTTCCGGCCTGCACTGTGTACCTGAGGATAGCCCTCCTTCCTGTACCTTCTGAGTTTGAGAATTACAGGTGTGCACCGCTGTGGTGCTCTTGTGAGACAGACACTGAGCTCTGTCACTTGATTCTGTATTTATTCTCTCCTTATTTTTCATGTTTCTGTTTTTATCCTCATAGTTGGGGAAACTGACATTGTCTTCTAATCATTTACTTGATATTTCAAGCATCTCAAGCCTTTGATTTCCAAGAGTTCATTGTTTCATGTGTGTGGGGAAGGGAGTTATGAGTGGCTACATGTTTATGTGAGTATTAT
This sequence comes from Cricetulus griseus, assembly GCF_003668045.3. NCBI lineage: Eukaryota > Metazoa > Chordata > Mammalia > Rodentia > Cricetidae > Cricetulus > Cricetulus griseus. Next base: position 249,239,881 of record NC_048596.1, on the reverse strand, counting down.
GTACCCATGAGTATGGAGGTCAAAGGATGTCCTTCTTCAATAGCCATCCATGTTGTTTCTACAAGACAGTCTCTCACTAAACCTAGAACTCACCAGTTGGCTAGGCTGACTGATTAAACTAGACTAACTGGCCAGTTAGTCCCAGAGATCTTTCTGTCTCCCTCTCCCCAGCACTGGATTATAAGTATGCACCCAACACCTGCCTTTTTACATTGGGCCTGGGGCTCCAACTCACATCCTCATGCAAATGGAAAGCATTTTACTGACTAAATTTCTTAACAGCCCCTAAGAACTCATTCTTGGTTCCCTCCCTACCCCCTTGCTTCTATGTGAGTGATTGATTTATATTACAGCAATGACATGGATAGCATTATGGTGCCAAGAATTCATCTACTATAAAGATCTACATTATGAAGTCAAAATTCCCTAGATATGTTAGGAGACAAATCTGAAGTTACTCTCCAGTTTCCCAGTATGACCACTTTGGAAGGCCCTCTCCATTCCTCATTGACCATCTCATTTGGTTTGCCTAACTGGGTGCTGAACAGGGACTGTACAGAAAGGTAAGAAGCGTCCAGTCACTGGCCTCTAGAAGTTTCTGACAAAGTCAGTAGCATTGTTGGAAATAAATCATGCCAAAAATGTCATGGGACATCTCCAACCGAAGACAATCATAGCTCCCAAGTAGCTATCAAACACCCCGTTTGATGGTCAGAACCCAAAGTGAAGGCATTGTCTTTGGTATAATGATATTGTCATTTAGAACACTATGTAATAGGAGCCACTTGACATGGGCAGTAGGAAGACTGGAGAAACAGTTAATTCAGTTTGGCTTTTTAAATAAAAGTAGAATTCTTTGTTCATATGTAGTACAGATGCACTACATATCCATCTATCTATCAAGCATCTATCTATAATCAGATTTATTTGATTAAGGCAGTAATACACTCCTAAACTTTGTACAACTGTGCCGTTGGGCTACATGACACTTCCCATCTCAGGATTCACATAGGTCAATGTTGATAAGTTTTCCTTACTGGCGATAGTAAATGACAATGAATTCTCCCCTAGCTTTCAGGATAGCTTGAATGGTGAGCAGCAGATGAATTATTCCACAGCAAAAGAAACCTTTCTTTGCCCTAGAAAGCATGTGTCCATGTAGAGCAGGGGGAGATGAGGAGAGAAGCATGTCCTGGGAATGGTCCTCCCAGTTAGACCTCTCAGACGAGTTCAGTCTCATGCCTGGCTCTGTCTGCTTTGTCAGCAGCCCTGCTATCGAGATCTTCATCAGGTTACTGCTGCCCATGTCTGCATTGTATTTACCTTGGCTGCCTTTAAAATAATAGTCATAAATAGGAAAAGACACAGGCCAAGAGCATAGCCAAGAATGCTTGCTTTATCATTGCAGGAGCCTACCACATCTCTAGTGGGTCATAAGGCAAGTTTTGGTTTTTATCAAGCCACGTTCTCTAATTATTTACATTTTATTTTATGTGTATGAGCGTGTTGTCTCAATGTAGGTTTATGCACCACATGTATGCCAGGTGTCCATGGAGACCAGAAGAAGGTGCCATAGCCTCTAGAACAGGAGTTACAAATGGTGTGAGCCTCCAAGTGGGTATTGGAAATTGAACTTGAGTCCTCTGCAAGAACAGCCAGTGCTCTTAACCTCTGGGTTATCGATCCAGCTCCAGGTTCTCTGATTCTTATTTTTCTAAATTCTTCCACTTTAAAACAATATTTTTGAAATATAAAATGTTAAAAACTGTGACGATTTTTTCTCAAAAAAAATTTCAAAGTGTGTTCTATGGCATCTTAGGTATGAAGATGCGTCTGGTGCACTGGAAAGCAGAGGTGAGGGAAGGGAGGGGCAGAACTCTGCACTTCTAGAAGGCAAAACTGCAGCCAAGGCCATGCCTATGCAACAAAGATCTAGATGATGCCTATTAGAAAAACAATCTTCCATTCAAACCTGGAAAGCCTGTGCTCTATGCCATCTTAAAGTCTGGAATATCCTCCTTCCTCTCGTATTCTGGTTAGACAGTTGGTGTGTTCTCATCTTCTGTGACCTATTTTCCCAAGCCACTTCAAAATGAATTATGGCCTGAGCGAATTACTTCCAGTAGTCCATCATGCCTTCCTACTATTCTATATGTATTTGTTACTAGGAAGCCATAAGGTGAGATTAGTAAACAGGTGCATAAATATGTGTAAGAAGAACCAGGAAAGAGAATCAGTTGGCATGTATTTACCTTCCTTTGTCTGTTACTGCCATCAATTTTTAGATTATTTGAATATATACATATGTGTATATATTTGTCAGTTACATTAGCAAACACCTCTTGCTCATGTTTTTCTATTTCATACACAGTGAACAAAAGCAAAATAATCCCCAGTAACTTTTTATATTCTTTGGAGGCCAAACTGGATTCTAGATGCTCAGAATACGACAAGGAGCAAAAATACAGGCTCCTCATGGGCTTCATTTTATGCTGAAGGAAAAACAAAGAATAAAGAGCAAAGTGAAATAAGTAGTGTGCTATTAATGATACACATTATAATGAGTACAGTGGCAGGAGGAGGGCGAAGCCATCTTATAGCCACTGTGTGAGGACAGAAGGAGGCGAAGCAAGGAACTTGTGACCTTACTATCTTGGAGAAGCAATAAGGGCAAAAGCTTAGATGAAACACTGACTTGCTGTATTCTTGGAACAGCAAGGGGTTTGGGATACATGCATGGTAAGACAGTAAGGAGATGATTGCTAAGATGGTGAGACCATGATGGAAAATACTGGCTTTCATTTTCTTCTTTTAAAAAGGTATTTATTTATTTATTGTGTGTGTTTTGTGTGTGGTGTGCATATGTGCACACACATGTTCGTGAGTGCTGATGGAGGCACAAAGATGTTATAATACCCCCTGGAGTTACAGGTAGGTGTGATCCTCCAGATGTGAGTGCTGAGAACTAAACTTGCAAGAGCAGCAATCGCTATTAACTATGGAGCCATCTTTCCAGCCCCTCACTTCATTTCCTTTAACTGCAACAATCTGGGGAGGGAGCTATTGGTTAATTTTAAGTAGAGAGACGTCACCAACTGACCACTCTTGAGTTGACTGTAGAGCAAGGGTAGGAAACTTTTCCTGCATGAATCCAGACAGTATTTTATGTCTGACCATCCGTGTCATGTCAGTAACAACTACTCAGCACTGCTATCAGCCTTTCTGCTATTTCAGTATAAAAACAACTATAGAGTGGAACCAGTATTTATCCCTAGTGCATGAACTGTCTTTTTGGAGCCCATTCCCTAGGGAGGGAAAACTCTCTCAGCCTAGATACATGGGGGAGGGCTTGGTCCTACCCCAAATTATTTGACAGACTTTGATGATCCCCCATGGGAAGCCTCACCCTCTCTGAGGAGTGGATAGAGGGTGGGATGGGGAGATGGTGAGGGGAGTGGGAGGATGGGAGGGAGAGGAAACCAGTATTGGTATGTAAAATAAGATTGGTTTTAATTTAAATAAAAAATTAATAAAATCAACTGTAGAAAAAACTGCGTTGGTGACAGTAACTGTTACAATAAAGTTATTACAAAAGAAAATAAACTGGAAGCCGGGTGGATTTAGTTCACATGCCACCATTGGCCAGCTCTGACTTGGCCATTTGGTTTTCATTTGTGGCTATGAAAGGTAGTGCTCGGTCTTTTGTAGCCATCCGCCATGGTGGGTGGACAAAGGACCCGAGCTAACATGGGATTAGCTCATTAAATTACAATAAAGCCTCATGCAGTTTGTAGCAAGCTCTCGAATCTGCCTGGTGATTGGGGTGACCACGGTCGTGGCCTGGGATCCCGGATGCCTGGGACCCCGGATACCTGAGTTTTCCAGGGATCTAACATTTGGGGGCTCATCCGTGATTTGCGACCACCTTTCACCTGAGTGGATTCGATCTTGGAGGTAAGATGATTCGAGCTCGAAACTTATATGTTCAATGTTATATGTTTGCTTGTTATGTCTCTTGCTGTTTTGTTGGTTTGGTGCCATGATTTGATCTGATGTGTTTCGAGACTTTGAAGTTCCGCCCTGGACAAAAGTCCGAGGGTCGTTTGATTTGGACCATAGGGAAAGCAGATGTGTTCTGGGAACCCTTGGTTCTGCCCTGGACGAAAGTCCAAGGGTTGTTTGTAATTTTGGTTTTGGGGCACCATTCCTCTGCCGCGCAGTTTGTCCTGTCTGATGTCTGTCCTGTTTTTGCTGTTTGTGTCTGTCTCCGTACTAACCACCCCTCTCAGTCTGACTTTTGACCACTGGACGGATGTTAAGGACCATAGTTGGTCAGTTAAAGTTCCACACCCCCTTTCGTTGAGTCACGTGGCGCCACACTAGGTAACTTTCTTTCCCGGCCTTTGTTTCTGTACGGTTTCTGTATGCCTGGAGGATTGTAATGGGCTGGGTGACTGAACAATTGAGCAGCAGGTTTATTATCTGTTATCTGATTTGTTGCAGTCCATGCCCTCACTGCCTGCTTGTATGTCAGTTTTACTATTTTTTGTTAATTTTGTAAATGTAAAGGTCCTATATTAGGGTTTACTAGAATTGTTTAGGGCGGAGGTTCGGGCAGCAGCCTTCCAAAATCTGTAGGGGAGACTTGGTTTCGGACCAAGTTGATCTCCATGGGGCTAGCCATCTGAAATTCTGAATAGGAACCTAGTCTGTGTTAAACATCTCTTTCTGTCCCTACTGCCCACGCACAGGGCTGCATGGGTCAGGGGTCTTTTCTTGATGCTCTGAGCACATGGAGCTCGGGTGGGAGCCACCTCAACTGTGATCGGCAGATGCGCCTGGAGGACAGACTGCTGCCCTGAGGACAACCAGGATGTACGAACGGAGGTCAAGGACACTTAGACCCTCCTCAGTTAGCAGTGATTGTAGCCGCCTGGTTCTGCCGCCCGTCTTCCCAGCGCCATTGCCTTATAAATGGTGCAGGTGGATTGGGTTGGCATCTGTCCTTTTCTGTCTATTCTGTCTCTGCCTCAACTGCCGACCTGTGGTGGGTCCTGGCTTGCGGCAGGAGTTTCCCTGCTCTGAGGGAACATGGCTGCAGAGCTGCCGTCTGCCTGGCTGCCCGGCCTTCTCTGTGCTCCACATACATGGTATGCAGGGAAACTGCAGGGGGTCTTTCTCCCACCCCTGCATTGGCTGAGGGTCTGGAGTTATCAGCAGCACCCCCACCCCAGGTCTCTTCCCTGAGAATGTGGAGCTCGGGCGGGTGAACTATCTGGTCTGATTTAGATGTTCAAAAAACAAAAAAATGGCCTTAAAGTTATTAAAAACTATGGAAAGGACTTTGATAAGAATTTTTATGTTGACTGAGAAATGAGAATGTACTAAAGTAATAAAGAGGGAAAGGGAAAAAGAAATTTGTCTAAGAATGTCTAAGAAAATCAGAGGAATGAACTAAAGGTATATAGAAAGTTATAGAGAGTTAAAGCAAGTCGTAGAAGGTCAGAAAAAAGGTTGTTAAAAGAGAAAAATGTAAACTGTTTGCTATGGTTTCTCATTTCTACAAATAGTAAATTTAAAAAATGGTAATATAAGTTAAAATTTTAACCATATTAAGCTAATTCTGTTTAAAAAGTCCTGTTTATTTCTCAAGTAATTTATGTATACTTGTTTTAAAATGTTCTGTTTCCTGGCATAACCTAAGTTCTGTTACAAGCATGTAGCTAAAACAAATGGTGAGGGTCACTGCCATATTGTAGCCAGCCACGTGGCACAAAATGACTGGTAGCCATTTTGCTAAAGTTGAAAAAAGATACTTAAACTGCCATCTTGACTAAAGGTGACTTCATGGAAATTAGAGGTACCATCTTAGAAACAAGTTTTTCAGTTAAGATTTGAAATGTTAATGCTTCTATATATTACAGAAAGACATTAAGAGAATTTAAATTTCTTTTTAAAACAGGTTTTTTAATGTTTATGATTTTTAAATGTTTGTTTTTATTAATATTTGTACTTAAAGAGCTTCAATTTAGAATCATTTTTAAGCAAAGCCTGACAATGTAAAGTTCTTGTTTTATAAAAGCTGCTAATCTATTATAAGATGTTATAGTTTATGTTTTCAGAAGTTAAGTTTAGGGCGTTGGTGGCACACACCTTTAAGTTTAGAGGGTTGGTGGCACACGCCTTTAATCCCACCACTTGGAGGCAGAGGCGGGTGGATCTCTGTGAATTTGAGGCCAGTCTGGTCTACAGTTATTTCCAGGACAGCCAGGACTGTTACACAGAGAAACCCTGTCTCAGAAATAAGTTTAAACAAAGCAGCTAAAATGTGTACATGTAGCTACTGTTTAAGGACTATAAGGTAACTCTATGCAGTCTTAAATTCAGCTGTGCTAAGTTTCAAATATTTTACTAAGTTAAAACCAGTTACAGTCAGGCTGAAAATTAATTACAGAAATGAGACCTTACCTAGCCACCTGTATGCTTCTTGTGTGCTTAAGGCAAGTAACCAAACAGACCTCTAATGCTTCAGAGATCTGCAGGATATGGCATTTAAATTGTTATCTTTAAAGTTTATAATATCAGACAGACTGCCAGATCCTGACAATGACCCAAAGTCTCCAAAGAAGATTATGAGGCACCTCAGTTCCTGTACCTGGACCAGTGAGTGAGATGCTCAGATGTGATACCTGCCACCTGCCAGGACCTGGCCGAGACTGTGGACAAAGCTTCTGGACACTGGAAAATTGATTGCACCCCCTTTGCCTAGCCAAAACAAGGTCAGTCTTTTCTATGTCCCTCTTCCATAGAGAGAGAAAAACAAAAACCTCTCACCCTATAGGCCTGGCGAAGATTGCTGGTCTTTGAGACACCTGCCTCCAGCAGTAATGGAGAAACTTAGGTATGACTAACTGTATATGGACTGGCTTCTGTCACTTTTTAGTAGATTCAGATAGAATATACCCTTCTCAGCTCTCTGAAGTATTAATGGTTGTCAATTTGGCAGCATCAGACAGTCAGATCCACTATAAACTATAGTCAGCATGTTAGCTGATAAAATAGTGACTATCTACTTCTCAGGCACAAGCTCAAGGTTTTTAAGTTTATTTTGGTTGTCATCTAAGTATAAACTTAAAGGGCTTTTCATCAGGCCAAAGGTACCTCTGTCCAATCCATACCTGGCTCTCTGGACAGAAGAAAAATGTACATGCCTACAGCCCAAACCTGTAGTTTTTGCTAGGACTCAAAGTTATAAATATGTTCCTGCTGTTTGAACAGATATCCAGATATCTGCTTTTTCTGCACTGTGGGCTTCAGTAAATAAGTTTTAACCACTGTTCCTAGTTTAAACATGTCTTAAACAGGTTTCTGCTTCTGGCAGACATCTGAGTATCAGTTGCTGACTACAGGCTGTTCTAAGTAGACTTCGAGCCCTGGACTTGCTGTGGATGTGAACCAGTCCAGCTGATGTGGACACCCCCTGTCTCTGCAACAGAGTCTGCTAACCAGAAGCTCCTGATGTATTCCCCATTGCCTAAATTCCTTTTTTGCTTTTGACTAGCATTTCAACCTTCTGGGGTCCCTAGCTTCGTCCCAAAGTCAGCAGGAAGTAGCACGGGAAAGAATTTGCCACCCATTTTCCCTGGTTAAAATGCTAAGTCAGGAGGTACTTCCTTGCATGGGGATGCCAATATCTCTCACTCCCTGACGGGGGCGCTAGAGAGACAGCAATTCCATGATTGGAATTTCCAAAAAAGAAAATGGGGGAATGAAGGGACCAGCTCCCCATTTCGGCAGCCATGACAGTAACACGTGCTCGCTATGACCTTGTCTTAGTCACTAGAGGTTAGGTGCCTGCCTCGTGACAAGGAACCAATCAGAAGTTAGCTGGTGGCGCTATGCTTTACGACTCTGGGTGTACTTTACGGACAAGCGCACAGCAATGACACACAGAGCATAGCAACCACCCTGGAAGGACCTATGGGCCATAACAACCAGTTGACCAATCAACACAGGGCAAGCCCTCCAAGCCTGGAGGCACACCAATTGTGAGCCTGTGCGTACCCCTAGTCACTCCCCTTATGCTGCCCTACAAGATCTCTCGGCAGCTGGTTCAAACTGTCTTTTGTAGCCAACCGCCATGGTGGGTGGACAAAGGACCCGAGCTTACATGGGGTTAGCTTATTAAATTACAATAAAGCCTCATGCAGTTTGAAAAAAAAAAAAAAGAAAGGTAGTGCTCACTTCTGAATCCACTATCTATACCATACTGAATAAAGGCTGCTATCTATTCATAGTTTTTATGCTTATCATTCATCTGTATAAATCATTTGTTATTGCCTTGAAGCAACAGATAATGTAATGAGTGTTTATTGGCTGCTCTTCAAAGGACTTGTTATTAAAAGCAAAAATATAGTTGATGTGCATCACTTTAAGTAATGGCCATTCCAAGCCCAGGATAACCCATTCCCTTTCTTACTCTCCTCTCTGAAAGTCTTAGGCCTTTATTACCTAACTGAAATAGAACATGGACCTCAACTGACAGTCATAGAAAGAACTTTTATTTTCTGTCAGACACATAAAATCCTTTAAAAAAAAAAAAAGAATGAAAATTGGGACTGGATGTCGCTCAACTAGTAGAATGCTTGCCCAGGATCCATGAAGCCCTGAGTTCCATCTCCAGTAGCACAGGAACTGGTCTTCCTGGCATATTACTGTAACCTGGAACTCAGTGTTAGCAGCTGGATCAGAAGCTCAGTGTCATCCTCAGCTACATAATGAGTTCAATGCCAGCTTGGGTTACATGAGACTATGTCGCCACAAAAAAAGGAGGTAAATGCATTATTTTTAATTAATGAAATAAGAAACATCATATGTACACGGTTATATCTATACTATTACCTGTACAAAATTGCTGAAATATTTCACTCCTTGTTTTATAACAAACATTTGACGTCTGGTATATATTTTACATTTCAAATACCCTCTCGATGTATATGGTTTCTGGCTTCTCAGAAATAGAAGGCTGATAGGTTCAACATTCGTCCTTCCTGGTTGATGAATTTCCTTCTGCCACCCTGGCAGCACCAGCAATCATTTTAAGGATAAAAGAAATTCATTTATTCTTCCTTTAATCTAACCATAGGTATAGACTACTTTAGAGAGACTGGGTTCCTAATTCCCATTGCCCTTTGATTCACCAGTAACATGGGAGAAGGAATCACTTCCTGTGTTTAGTGTGTTTTTCTTTTCTTCATTCCTATTTTCTCCATTGGTATATCTCATGCGCTTACTAGTAACTGTTTGCAAATGAAAAAACTATGGCCAGTGAGATATCTCAGTTGGTAAAGATGCTTGCCACCAAGTCTGGTGACCTGAGTTCAATCCAGGGACCATACACAGGGAAGGAGAGAGTCAACTCCCACAAGATCACCTTAGACATCTGCATGTACATTGTGGCACGTGTATTTGCAAACACACACACACACACACACACACACACACACACACACACACACACACACACACACACAGTTAAAAAGAAAAACTACAAATATAAAATGGCAAAATCAAGCTTCTGGGTAGTCCACCATTCTCCACCCCCCACTCAACAAGGATTTCAGTCACTTTGATTAACTCAGAATGATGTGAATCACACCTTCTCTTGCTGTAAGCAAAGTCCTTCACTGTATGAAGCTACTCAGAGGTGATGACACTTTAAGCAGACTGGCAATGCTCTTTCTGCTGCAGCTAATGTACGTACATTTACCTAGCTGTCACTGTCTCTGCTGAACAAAATTATCTGGAATCTACATTAAAAAAGAAAACTGTAGAAACTGTAGCCATAAACACATTTGAAAGATGAATTTTTAAGGGTATATAAAAAGATAAAATTTGGAAGTGGGGAAACAGTTGGGCCACAAATAAACACTTGTTCAGTCATTGGAGCACAAATTCTGAGATGATGATGATGATGATAGAGATGATTGATAAGAGCTAGTTAATCTGTGTCATTAGAGATTTTATGGATATACTGGATCCCATAAGAGGATCAGGTATGGGTATATCTGAGGCTTATTCATAAACAGATTTTATTCAGTCATTTTGAGGCACAACAAAGCATTTTAAATAGTGACTGTTATGCAGGAGCTGTTGCTGTTCCTCTTCTCAGTCTTAGTAGATTTATGGATGACTGCATTCATTACTGCATTTTTCCATAAGCCAAATTATGTCAGATTCTTTAAGGAGGCAGCTTGGCTGATGCCAAGACAGGAGGGACAGTTAGCTTTTATGGTGTTTCTACAGACAGAACATTCGAATTGAATAAAATGGGAAAACAAATTGATCTTACTTACAGTCACATACTGTGGCAGCAGCAAGAAGTAACTCTTAGCTATCATGTCCTCTGGGTGGCTGCTGGTTGAAGTGCCTTATGGGAAACTCATTTCATTCTCATGATGTGTGAGGAGGTTGCTCTTTTCCTCATTAATGGTTGAGTCATTTGCCCAGGGCCATACAGCTAATAAGTAGTGATGCTGGGATTTCAGCCGAAGCTGTCTGACTCCATGATTTTGTTCCTTTAGCTCTCCACTAAGTAACTATCCATGTGTGTAAGGAAGAGATGCTGGGAAAGTGTCTTAGCAACTCAATTACAATTAAACATGTTACAAATTTGAAGAAGCATGAAGTCCTTTAGTGATTCCTTGTGGGAAAATGACATATATCATTTATCTCGAATAGAGGTCATTTGTAGGGAAAACAAAGTCCAAAACCATGGTTAAGCTGCTTAAGAAGTATATGGAATAAACCAATAAAGTAATGGAATATTATATAGCAGAATATATGCTCTAATACACAGTCCATAATTCAGAATGAAGTCTTGGCCACAGACACACTCACATTTGAGATGAGAAATTCAAGCATATGGAGACTCTCAAAAATCCTTAAATATTCTCTTTTTGGACTGCTCTTGGCTCTTCCACCAAATTAGCTCCAACCTTTTTATTTTTGGCATTGGTCCGGCCTCTGCTCCTCTGGGTTCTGATTTCCCTTTTAGTATAAGAGTTTCTGTATTTGGGCAGACAATGGACCAACAGGTCTCTGAATCCATGCTGTGTGTGTATGAAATATTAATGTGAATTCTGCCCAATAAAACCCCATGCCCATCTGATTTCTTGGACATTGTTTTAAGGAAGCATGCTAGGGTAGTGTCCTGCTCCAATGCTTTTTTCTTTTTCTTAGTGATCTCTCTGGAGCCTTATGTGAGCTAATGACTCCCCACCCACTTGAGATTTTGCCCATCACATTATATCTTTCTTCCAAGGAACAAAAATAGAACTCGTTTTTGACAGCATGGGAGCATTCTCTTTCTGTGGCTCTCCAGGAAAAAAACTCCTAATCTAAGTAGACAAACCCTTGCTGGGGAAAAAGAGACAGAGACAGAGACAGAGAGAGAGAGAGAGAGAGAGAGAGAGAGAGAGAGAGAGAGAGAGAGAGAGAGAGAGAGAGACCAAATGGCATGCATAAACTCCAAGGAAAGCATTCTTGTTTTGTGAAGTCTTCCACTCAAGGCAAATGTTGGGAACTTTACATACCCTGATAGCAGTTAGGTTTATGGAAAGAATGAACAGCTATAAACAGCTGGATATACTGTCAAAACTGAGTGCTGTCAGCCTCATTTTTTTCCCTCAAGCCTTCTATCTTGAGAAAGTTGGAGCTTCATAATTGACACTTTTAGGATGAGTGAGAAACATGGGTGAATGGAGTTGAATTTCCTAAAAGACAAACTGGATAGTGAGCTTGAACTGGCAAGTTCAAAAGCAGGAAACAAATTAGCAGCCATGTGTTGGGATCATGGCCCAGTGCTTGCCATTCTTATGTGGGGCTCACAGGCAACTAGATCAATGCACAATCGGTTTGCCTGTAAGCCTGATAACCTCAGTGTTCGCTTTTGTTTTGTTTTATTTTTGACTCATAGCCTAAACCCATTGCACAATGAAATTTCTCATCTTGAGAAATAATTATGAGCTGCCTCTTTGGGGTTACCAGGGACCCATAAAGAAACCAAAGGTCTTTGGTGTTTGTTTTCAGCCTCAGATCAAATCAAACGGAGATATTATTTTGGCATTTCATGAAGCACAAGTGTGATTTTCTTTGTAGTGTTCTTTTATTTCTTAATTGACAGCACTGTCTCAATTATTATAAACAAACCCCTCAAGTCTGTATATGATAACACATCACTACTGAAGAAATGAGTACAGCCAATGACTTATTAATACACTTGTAAGCTCTAGGCAAACACATTGCATAAATAAAATGTTGAAACAAAGATGAGTCAGAGTTCTGATCTGTGGTTCATATTAATGTACCTTACTGTATCTTCTTGTAAGGAGCCTTTTAAAGAATTAAGTTAGTGGCATGTTTAAAATTGAGCTCACCTGATTGTGGTAGTACACACCTTTGATCTTGTTGCTTGGGCAGCAATGTAGGCATATCTCTCTGAGTTGGAAGCTGTCCTGGTCTACTTAGTGAGTTTTAGGCTAGCCAGGGCTACATATCGAGAGACTCTACCTCAAATTAGTTCATCAAAATTGGCTTGACCTTAGTAATTTTAGAGAAATCTTAAAGTAACCATCTCTTCTGAGAAAGGGCACTTGTTTATCTTATACGGTCCAATTGTTGAAATGATTTCTCAAGGGATACTTGTTTGTCTACCATAGATGCTACCATGGCTTTAATTGGTAGTGAAAACTTGAAAGCTAAACTTGGTATCTATACTTGATAATAGTGCCTGGGTATGTAGTTGATTTCTGCCAATTAAATTTTGACATATAGTGTTGTTATAAATAGGAGACACAATAGAAATATTTTCACAGTGCCTGGGACAGAGTGATTAGTAAAAGACAGTTATGGGTACACACACACACACACATACACACACACACACACACACACACACACACACACACACACACACACACTTTTTGTTTTTCCATTAATCCTCCTGTGGAAAGTTGGGTTGCTTCTCCTTTTGTCTAATGTGAATAGTGTTCTTGTTACTGTGTGGTACAACTTTCTGCTATGGCCTCTGCCTCTATTTGTAGAGCGCATATTCCCCACTAGAATCCTTGGACTCTATGATAATTCTGGGATTTCTTTCTCAAGTCTCTTTAGCTGTCTTCACATCACTTCCACCATTTTAACATTCCTACCAGCCTGGATTAAGATTCCCATTTCTCTATGTCCTTCCCAGTAGTTGTTACAATAGCCACTGGATTTAGGTATAAGATGATATTGCATTGGGGATTTGATTTCCATTTCTTTGGTGGCCAGAGACATTGAGACTATTTTATATTTTACAAGTTGTAGGCATCTATGTATTTCACAGAAACACTGTTTGCCCTCATTTTTAAGTCATTTTTGTTTTGAAGCTATAGAGTGTTTGGGTGTGCTCACACATGTGTGTAGTCTGTATATACCTTTTCTAGGATATGGGATTTGCAAGAGTTTTCTCCTAGTCTTCCTTTTTATTCTGAATCACAATTCAGATACACATAAAAGAATGAAAACATTTCAAAAAGTAGATATTCTAACAAAATGTCATGAAAAAAGAATGTAGCAATACAGGAGTATAAGGCTGTGTTGCAGTCAGGATGGAATTATCATTGGAACATAAAGTAAAACACTTGAAAATTCACTGATGCAATTATCAAGCATAAACTATCAACAAAACAGAAAAAAACAAAAACACTTTTTGAGGCAACAGCTCATGTATTCTCAGCAAACTTAAAAATCCCTATATAATTAAAGACAATGTTGAACTAATGGCCATTTTGCATTCCCCTCCCAAGTCCTTTACCATGTCTGGTTTTTACTGTGCTAAGGATTGGGCCCAGAACTTTGTGCACACTAAACAGGCTCTTTACCCATTGAACTACATACTCATGTAGTACATGATTTTATAATAAAATATGAAGTAAGTAGGAATGGCAGAGACTTTTAATTTGATGTAGTGAAAGAAACAGAAAAAAAATAGCCAGCATCATAATAAGGAAGCATACATGTCCCTCTGAGGCTGATATTGGCAAGTATGTCTACTCTCTGCTCTTCTAAATAGTATTTCTTAGAGATCAAAGCTAATGCAGTAAGAGAAGCACAGTAAATAAAACTGCTGATTGAAATGAGAACAGTAAAATACTTTGTAGATGACATGTTTAAAATATAGAGTCTCTTAAAGAGTTCATAAAATATAGGGTCCAACAAACTGAACAAGACTGTAGGATTTACTGTTTGTATGTAAATAAAATGCATTTTTTCATGCTGGTACAATGAAGTAGAAAAATAATAAAAATTCTGTGTATAATAGCATGCCAAAACAAAAAATCTAGGAATTGCTTTAACAGAACACTTGGAAAAAACTTCCACATTTAATACTATAAAATATTGCCTTTAGTAATTAAAGTTATCTTATTATATAGGAAGAGATGCTATGTTTAGATTGAGTTGTCAGTTATTTCTAGATTCATCTATTGAGTCAACATAATCCCAGCTGAAGCCCTACCATGTTTTTGTTTGTTTGTTCATCCTATGGATAACTTAGCTATAAAGTTCAAAAGCAATGCAGAAAGTGCTAGAATATTACAGTAGCCTTGAAATGGACCAAAATGGAGGAATAATACTATGTGACTTCCCAACTTTTTATGAAACTATACCAACTAGAATTCAAAACTGTGATTCTTGACCAGAGATGAGAACTCAAAATAGAACCTTAACTGTCAAGGGAGAAGGAATAATGCTTTAAGGAGAGTTCTAGAATAATGGGAATGCCAATCCTCACCTTAAACCACTCACAAAAGATAATATGAAATATGTTATAAACCTTAAAAAAAGAAAAGGAAGAAAATAAAGCAAACTTAACATTTTCAGAAAGAAACACGGGAGAAAACCTTTGCAGTTTTGGAGATTGTCAAAAGGTTGTTAGGCACAGAGAGCAACACCCACAAATATTGGTTGTTCCTGGAGTTTCTTGTCCCGCAGGTCCCGCCGTCCTTCAGCCCCAAATAAACACACAGACACTATATTAATTATTAAACTGTTAGCTAGGGCTTTGAATGATAAATTAAATATAATCACACTTGAAAACTTGAACTAATCAAGACATTGTTAAGGAATCAACCAACTATGTATTTGATTAATAAAGGATTAATGTCTACCAAAGGTAAATGATTTCCATTGCCTAATAATAGAACAACTCAATAAAAAATGGGCAAAAAGCTTGGTTATATACTTCCCAGTGGAAGATACACAAATGACTGGTAAGCACACAAGAAAAGTGCCCCAAACTGTCAATCATCAAGGATAGAAAATTAAACCATGGTGATATCCCCCACCAATCAGGCTATATTTAGAAACACTAACCCAGAAAAGTATGGAAATACTGCAGGATCTCTTACCTTTCTTGTGTGAGTGGATGTTACCAAGAATACTGTGGATGAAACTCCAGAAATTTCTTCTAAAACTGACATGTATCTCTCTCCAGACTGGCCATTTTACGTCGTGTTATTTGTGAAAGAGAAATAAATGCCTATGGTCTGTATAAAATCTTGTTTGAGAATGCTCATAGCACTTTGTATCCTGAAGTAGAAATGGTGTTCAGTGTCCAAACTTCAGTAAACTCTGGGATCATAAAACAAATGTGAGTCACATTACAAAAGCAAACCATGAAATGTGATAGTGTAGAGCATTCCCAGAACAAGCACATACAGACACAGACACAGATACCCAGACAGACAGACAGACAGATAGACAGACACACACACACACACACACACACACACACACACACACACACACACACACACACACACACTTAAAAATAAAATACATCTTTTTATCAAAAAGTCTGCTGTATTGGAGAGATTAATGGTTTTCCATTCTTGCAGCCCACATTAATGGCTTGCATCATCTCTCCTTGAATTTTCCAGCTTACCTTGAGGTTGCTGTTTGTAGGTATCCACCTTCAAGGGTTTCCTGTTAACTTTATCTGTAATTGATGACTGCATCTTAGTACTCTCTTCATTTGGTTTAATTTGCTCATTCTTTTCACTTTTTATGATACAATCTTAGGTCATAGATGTTATGGTATGGATATGAAATAGCCCCCATAGACTCATGTTTTGCTTGAACATTTGGTCCCCAGTGGGTGGTGCTATTTGAGAGAGGTTGTGAACCTTCAGGTGATGGACTCTAGCTACTACATATACTAACATTACAAATCCCAGTATACAGTAAATATATCTGATACAAAGAAATTATGAAGAAAATAAACAGTGATTTCACTAACAGCTTCCCATTCCCATTGCTTGTCTTTCGTTTCTGATATCATGGTCTTTGAGTGTAAGGAACCTCCACTCATTATCTTCTAGACTGCATCCCTGGGGTTAGTTCTCATACCTTTCTTTACCTGAAAACGCCTTTTACCTGTACTCCTGAAGGGTATTTTCACTAGGGATAGAATACTGGTTTTTGTTTGTTTTGTTTTTTTTTTACTTTTTACTTTCAACCTCCAAACCCTTCTGTCTCCATTCAAGACCTTGAATATTTTGGCTCACTGCTTTGTTCATTAATGGGCCACACACCTATTTCCACTAGTTATATCTATTTTTTTCCAGTTTAACTGATAAAATTTGAGGCAAGTTCCTCAAAGCTGTGGATTGCTGTGCTTCTTAAACCTGTAAATTTATTTTTGGCTGTATTTGGTAAAGTGTTAGGCATTACTGGAAAATTTGTTTCTCTTTCAAGTTTGCTTCTTGTTTTCATAATTCGGCTACATGCTTCAGACGTTTTAAAACTTCTCTGAGGTCTGTGAAGCTTATGTATGTCTTTCTTTGGTTTTCACATTGACTTCTTTTCAGCTCAGGTTATGTCTATATATAATTTTCTTCACTGTTTTCACATTGCTTTTGATTTATCCACCAAGTTTTACATTTCAACTATTGTGTTTTTGATTCCAAGAAGTTCCACATAGCTTGATATCTGGTGAAAGCACTGTTGTTTTTTATTTTTTTGGGTTTTTTTTGTTTGTTTTTTATTAGTGGAGCAGAGCTGTTTAGAAATCTTTGATAGCTCCACCATCAGATCATGTTGTGTTTTTTTTTTTCCTTGAAAATTGTTATTTTCCTATATCTTTGTATACTAAGTGGTTTTGGATGGGTTTATTGCTCCCATGAATACTCTGTTGTATGCAGTTTCTAGGGAGATCTCCATTGTGCTGTTCTGGAGTATGGCCCTGTTTCAGCAGCCAAGCTACTTGACTTTAGTCTGCTGGGCTTCACTGTCTATGGCAGGTTTCAATCTCAGTTCTTGTCTCTCTGACCTTGCTATCCTGGATGGGCTCTCCTGCACATGTGCAAATTTGAGGCTTAGAATAGTATGTATGTAGAAGGCCAGAATTTCTGGTTGATGCACACTTACCCCAGGAATCAAACTGAATATATGTGGGACTCATTCACAGATGTATGGTGCCCTCCTGTAATTTCCTGAGATTCTTCCAAAACTCTGGTCTTCCAGAGTTCCTCTGGGTTTACTTTGTAGTTTATTAGCATCTCCAAGTACCTCACCACTTTGCATAAGTTAAAAAAAATGTGAATGAAAAAGTGAAAGAGGTGTGTGGGGAGGCCTGGAGAGATGGCTCAGTGGTTAAGAGGACTGGTTGCTCTTCCAGAGGACCTGACTTCAGTTCCCAGCTCCCACATGGCAGCTCAGTTTAGAGTCTGTAACTTCAGCTACAGGGGATCCAACACCCCACATAGATATACATGCAGGCAAAACATTAATGCACATAAAATAAAAATAAGTAAATAATAAAAAATATTGTTTAGAAAGAAAGAAGACCTGAAGTGGGAAGCTCATTGCTTGTACACATCTTTCCTAAGGTTTGATTCTTCTATGATATGTCTGCTTCTGTGTCATTTCAGGTGGTCTATTCATGGACAACAGACATGCACAGACTCCTCATTTTATTCATTTATTTTTATTTTAATATCCTTTATTATTTGTCAGTTTCCTACCTGTATGCAATATGTCTTGATCACATCTGTCCACCCACAGCTCCCCTTTCCCAGTCCTCTGATACCCACAAACACCCCCCTCACCGCCATTATATCATCTTCTTTGAAAATGAGTGTAACACATTCACTATTTAATTAAGCAGTTGGTACTGCTTGTGGAAATGTTGAATGATCTTGTTTCATCTTGCACTGTCCTATATAAATAACTGCAATGGAGGTTTGTGAATGCAACAGCCATGCCATGGGAGACAGCATCTTATAATTATTTCCAATTTCTACCTTTTGACATTCTTTCCAAAGCCCTGTCTCTTGGTGTTCCTAGAGCTGCAGGGAGGGGGGTTGAGAACAGCACTGGTCTATATGTATAAAAATATCTAGAGGGCAGTTTATCAACATCCATTTAGTGAAACAACTCTAGTATGTTTGCCTGTAGGGTCTAGAGATATGGACTTTTGGCCAGCTTTACAGTACCAGGCATAAATTCCCTCCTCTGGAGGAGGCTTCAAATCCAATAAGTAGTAGTTACCCCCATAACCTGTGGGTTACTATTGAACCAGTGGTACATCTTGCCGGCAGGTTGGTGTTGCAGCATTTGGGGTTCACTGCTGGGTAACACTATAGATTACTTTCTCCTTGTGTGGCCTTCATAACACCTTCTGACGCTATAAAAACACACAGAAATCTTTTCCTTAGTGCTTTCAGTTGTAATCATTGCAAGGCCTGAATTGCAGGAGGCTTACTCTACCACGATTGAGCTGTAACCAGACTGAACTATAAGCATGTTGCCTATAGGTCAAAGTCTACAACCTGGTTTCCAGAATTAACCAGGTCATTGTGACAGACCAGATTATACAGAGAAGGGCAAAAGTTATTGCAAATCATGTCTGCTTTACTCACACATCACATGCACAGAGTTAAAGACAGTGTCTGCGGTGCGGTTTTACTTCAGGATTCGCATTCTAAGTATTCTTCTTCACTTTTTCAAAGGCTTGAAATATGCTGCTATGTCACCCTTCTCCTCCAGATATTGTTTGTTCTTGCAGTTCTGAGGACTGAATCCAGGGCTTTCCTAATACTAGGCAAGCTCTCTTGCTCACTCATCTTGGTCTGCAACCCTGACCCTCCACTGAATATGAAGAATGAAAACAGATTTTACATGAAATAGCAGACACCATCAGAACCAAGCTGTACATTGATGATAATTGATATTGCTGCCGTGTTTAACTAGTCCTCAGAGATTGTTTGTGGTGATTTAAATATAAGTTTTAATTGGAAAAAAAACCCACCTAACTTAAAAGCTAGCATCAATGACAATGTCACCTTTTACTAAGTAAGTATTTGGTCCCTGACTACTTCCTTATGCACTTGGGTTTATATAATGATAAGATAGGAAACTAAATGATAAATTATTATGTCTGAGTGACTCGGGTCTTGAAAGTGTTGTAGTACTTCTCTTCCTTTGGAATAACCAGGAGCTGGTGTTCTCCATGCACTTTGATTTTTCTGCATTTGGGGAGAGGCAGTGAACAGTGATTCTCAAGGAAATGAAAAGCGGGGGTAGCACAGTCATTTGATGGAACAATGAAGTGAAATTGTTCTTTAAGAAATGAAGGATGTATGCTGTGAGATAAAGCCTCAGATTGAGAGTTCCCATAGACTTCAGATACCCTCTGACCCTGAACTAGATTAAGTTGCTTAAATATGGCTTAGATAAGGAGCACATTACAGCTCTGGTGAAAGGATTGCCTCATGGTACTTTCCAAACATTGATTATTCTTGTTTGACCCATGAAATTATGGGTACAAAAATAGCAATTTTCTGAAATCATTTGTAAAATGTCGAACCATTTTGTTACATATTTTATAACACAGTTATGAGTTTTAAAAAAACCCAAAACCTGATCAATTCTATAACAGTACACTCGGTGTGTTACCTTTTTGAAATCAACATATAATTTGCACTCAGCAAAATGAACAGTTTTGGCTTTCTCATACATATATGTTTTTCACAGTGTAGCCCAGTTTAAGCTGTAAAACAATAGCCATTGTCCTTGAAAGGCACATTTCATTCTTTTCCTTTCATGGATCTTCATCTTCAGAGCCAACTATGCTCTGATCTGCAAGTGAAGTAGCCTGCTCTCAAATTTCATACATGTGGAATCACTCTGTGTGTCCTTCTGCAGCATTTTTGGGACTCATATATGTGTCATAGGTCTTTTTTCCCTATCACAGGGGAGTGAGTGCTCACTTGAGTTAATAGGCCTCTGTGTCACTGTCTGTTCTTTTCTTACTGGGCATTCGTTTTGAGGTTATTATGGGGAGATTTCACTTCCAACTGTTGTACATCAATCTTTTGGTGGAGGCATTTCTTTTTGTTTCACATGGGGT
Source organism: Cricetulus griseus (assembly GCF_003668045.3). Classification (NCBI taxonomy): domain Eukaryota; kingdom Metazoa; phylum Chordata; class Mammalia; order Rodentia; family Cricetidae; genus Cricetulus; species Cricetulus griseus. The sequence continues at coordinate 249,219,426 of NC_048596.1, read as the reverse complement.
AAATTAATTGTAAATTATATCACTAACTTATCAATTCTATTTCTGTTTTATGAACACCTGTGAAAATATTTCACCATTCAGAAAGTGTTCTGGGGATCGGAAGACGGCTAAATGGATCTCTGAAATTTATTGGCAGTCCAGTTTAGTTGAATTGCTAAGTGGAAGACTCTGTGTAACACCCTGAACCAACCAGAAAATATGGTGGACAGTGATTGAAGAAGTTGCACACGCACTTGTACACATGTTCATGTACACAGAGAAACCATGTACAAGGGGTCTCAACATGCTTAAGTTACCACAAGTAATTCTAATGTATTTTTAAATATTATTTGTGTGTGTGTGTGTGTGTGTGTGTGTGTGTGTGAGAGAGAGAGAGAGAGAGAGAGAGAGAGAGAGAGAGAGAGAGAGAGAGAGAGAATATACCACATGTATTCAGGTGCCCATGGAGGGAGAAAAAGGATTGGAGTCCCCAGAACTGGAGTTACAGGCTGCTGTGAGCCACCCAGTATGGGTTTAGGAGCCCAACCCAGGCCTCTGCATGAACAGCAAGCATTCGTCACTGCTGAGATACCTCTCAAGCCCCAGACTCAAATCTTTTTGAGAGATTATTCATCCTTCTTCTAAATGCAGAAAATCCATCCTTGATTCTCTCACATAAACTGTGAAGAAAAATATGTATTAAATATATGAAAATGAAAACATATCTCATGGAATAGTTTGAGGTGATCATTTCAGCCCACCAGGCCCAGTCCCAGGCTTCCAGATCCTTTCTTCTGTCTATTCACATCAGTGTTTCACATGCCAACCCTCCCTGAACTGAATCACTTTAAAGAGAAATGCCTTCCTCTTCCTCTTCCTCTTCTCAGCATCCAGCACTGTGCTTGGGCCGCTGCATACAGACTCAGCTACACTGAGTAGCTGCTTTTTGTCTTAGTTATGTACTTGCTTTGTGAAAGGCTTTTTGTTGTTGTTATTTCTCTGCTATGGAAACAAAACACATGCTTTGCTTTACCTAAAAAGTTTGCAGTTCCTTTTATGTCATAAAGCTTTTTGTTTAATACATGAGCTGACTTACCCAAATTTCCTGTTTATATAGAATACGATCATAATGAAAACGCACACTACCAGAAACTTACAAAGGATTTTTGTTTTATTAGTTTAATAACATTGTTAAATTTCACTGACATGTCACTGAGAAAAAAATAACTTTAAGTGAAGATAATATCCACATGCTCATGTATTCACTCTTAACTCATCTTCTGTGGGTAGATCGTACATACTCAATGCATGGAAGACAAATATCACTTATTTTTATGAGTGGCAAAAGAGATGATATCTGTTTTAGACAATTAAAAGGCTTTAGAATTGTGGATAATTTTCATTACTCCTGGGATTTCTATGTTGAACCGAAGGTCATTATTCTAATCATCTCAGACTGTCTTTTTCCCCCTAATAGATCTTTGCAAAGCCCATCTGTCTGCAGCTCGTGGTATAACCTTTCTTGATAGGGGCAGGGTGGCAGATGGACAGCAGATGGGAGTTTTGCCCTGTTTTGTGGTTCAGAGCTTGGCCCAGGCATAGGCTGTCAGGGACTGTCAGTTTGTCCTCTCAGCTTGTGGGCTTCATCACTGCATTTGGCATCCAAATCGCCAGTCTGAATTAATGCAGAGCCAGGCCAGCTATTGGTCATTGGGAGTAGTTAATGGTGATGGCTGTCCATTATGCACAGATACCTAAGGAGTCTATAAAATAACCCGGTGAGAAATGTTCTTGCCACTTTGTTGTACGCTAGATCTTCAGGACTTAAGAATCAGCTCCTTGCCAACATCACAGCTGTATAATTAGGGAAATACCACACTCATATGGTACTTTCCTCTCCCTCAAGTGCAGCTCACTTTCTCCACAGTCTTTGTACATGAAATCACATGGAAAAGCAAAGTAGATATGTGGACAGACAGTGGTATGGTGTGTATTTTTGTTTTAAGTTTTTGGACATTTTTATGTTCTGGAGTTCATAAATGCATTGCACAATTAAACACACTATTGGGAACATCCTGGCTACAGTGAATGTGTTTGCTATGTGGCCACAGCATTAGAGGGCAATTCATAGGATTATTAGTATTTCTTGAAGGGGAAAGAATATCTTTCAAAAATATTATTTTGCTTCTCCTGCATGGCTTTTCAAATGTATTTATTTTATATGTGTGCTTCAATTTTCTGCTTGGCAGGTGACACTTCATTTTAGATAGATCCAGATTGGAGTAAACAGATGAGTCTGGGTGAAACCCTGTAATGGAGGGTAAGCACTGCCAGTGACCGTGAATAAAAGGCAATCAGGGGTCAGATTTGAAGCGAAGATTTGGTTGTTTTTGTTTGCTCATTCTCTTTCACTTTGAATTTTGGTGGATTTGTATTTGTTACTCAGTGGTGCTCCGTCTCAATTTTGACCAAGAACTAAGGAGAGTTGATGTAACCAATGTATAAATCCAGATGTCTAAATGAATGTCTTAAGAAGGTCAAATCACTGCAGTGACTTACTATGCCATTGAATTAAACGGAAATACCGTGTTCTGGTATTCAGTAGTATTTATGCTGTTTCAACATGTAGATTTTCTTAAGTTCTCGGGGTCAGGTTGCTTTTTAAAATGTGTGACTAATTACAATATTGCAAATTGTACTCAGTTATTATTTGCATTTCATTTCAGGGATACTTTTAACATATATTTTAAAGACCTTTGAAGTCTATAGACTATAGCAGCATCCTCAAAGATAGCTTACTTAAACTCCCAGTAATTCCTAAACCATCAAATGAATTTCCACCTATCCCATGCTTCACCAATCACTGTTTATCTGTTTCAATTTTCTCCCATAAGCTAAAAGATTTAAAATTTTAATTGTGCTCATATCCACAGGTGAGATAATGTGTGTACATTTGTCTTACTGTATTTGTTACTGTTCACTTGTTTTCTGGCTTAGAAATTTGTCAGGGGGCCAAAGCACCACCTGCTCCCTTGTTTTCAATCTTGGTATTTTACCTGTGGCTTCCTTGAAATCAGCTTGTCTATTCTTTCTTTTAAAGGAATCTTAAAGACAGGAAGGATCTTGTTAATGGTGTGTGTAAGTTGCTACTGAGCCCCAGCCCAGTAGCTGTAAATGTAGTTTAACATGGGTCCTGTTAACATAATTTCTACTTGAGGTGTGGCCAGGATCTAGTTCAGTATAAACCTATGATGGCTTGAATCACAGAGGCTTGAAGCTGTCTCCCCGGGACAGCTGGAGCACTCCAGTTCCACGAAACTAACCCCCATTAGCCTCGGGGTGAAAGGGTGCTGTGAAGTTGAGGTGTGAAGCATGTCTGTGACCTACCAGTAAGGAAGAAGCTCTGTTTTGCCCTGTGCTGGTTTCTTTGCTCAGTCTTGTTCTTTCTTTTGGAGATCACTCTTTAAAGAAAGATTAGAAGTGATGGGCTCTTCTATATAAAATATAGATGATCTTTCATTGAACGTTCTCCATAAACAGTTAATGTTTTGGGTTTAATCATCATCGGGATTAAGGCCTGCTTTGTGGATTATAAAGCACTTTATCCATGTTTTAGCTCTTAGGGTTTTTAAAATTCCTCATTAGGAAAGTGGTGAAGACATCCAAGTCACCGAGGAAATAAATCAAAGCTCAGCACACAGGGGTCTCAACCACTGCCTTTGAATCATTGTAGTTACTAATGTTTGCACAAAGGCAAACTGGGAACTTCATGGCTTCAAGAAGTTTACATTCTTTAAAATTGTTATTTATTTATTCATTATTTTATTTTGTTGTTGTTGGTGGTGCTGTGGTAAAGGCATTATGTGTGTGTGTGTGTGTGTGTGTGTGTGTGTGTGTGTGTGTGTGTGTGTGTGTGTGTGTGTGTGCACGTGCGCGCGCGTTCTCACATGCTTGGAGGGCCGAAGGTAATTCTCTAGAATCACTTGCCACCTTGTGGAATCTGTGAATGGAACTACATCTTTAGGCCCATAGGGCTTCTGCCTGCTGCGGTATCTCACCAGCTGAGAGAGCTTATATTCTAACAGACAATGCAGGTAAGGAATAAATATAGGAAAATATCAAACCTGAATGAGGCCTCTAAAGCCTACCAAGGGTCTTTTTATGTAGGATATTCAGAAAAAGCCTCTAATATGCATGCATGTGAATGTATTTTTACATTTAGCTTTATTGGTTTGTGCATATGCATGTGTATATGGGTGCACATGTGTTTACTTACAAACAAGAGGTCAACTTTGACTGTCTTCCTTAATTGCTCTTTTGTTGTGGAATAATCTTTTTATACACTGTGAAGAAGTGACACTCTGATTGGTTTAATAAAAAGCTGAGCAACCAATAGCTAGGCAGAATTTCCAGGCACAGAAGTTGCTGGGAAGAAGGGTGGATTCATGAGAAGACCACAGAGGAAGCATGACATGCCATGAGTCATGTGGCAGCACATAAATGAATAGAATTGGGTTAATTTAAGTTATAAGAGCTAGTCAGAAACAAGCTTAAGTGATAGGCTGAACTTTCATAATTAAAATGAAGACTTTGTGTCATTTTTTGTGGGCTGACAGTTTAAAAAGGCAAGTCTGACTACATTCTCCACTGTAAGTTTTGAGGCAAGGTCTCTCTGTGAACCGGAATTTGCTGATTAGGCTAGTCAAGTGGCCAGTAAACTTAAAGGGTGCTTACTAGCACCGGGCTTATGGGTGAGCCCTATACTCAGTTTTCATGTGGGAGCTAGGAATACAAACTCAGGCCCTCATTCTTGAGTAGTAAACACTTTCCTGACTGAATCTTCTTCCACAGCTCAATAGATAGAACATTCTCTTACCAAAGAAGGACCCTTCAGGCCTGTCAGTCTTGCACACAACTTCCTTTCCTGGTCAACAGTGTTCCCATTCTTTCAGGAAGATTAGAACAAGGAATTCTTTTTTCTTCTTTTTAGGGTATTTTAATGGTGTTGTTCAATTACAATGATTTTACTTTTTCTTTAGTTTTGATCAACTGAAGTTTGTTTGCTCATTCTCCTGTGGATGGACTCAAGGACTTTTTATTGTTTTCTCATTATGAATAAAGCTATTAGGAACAGATTTGTACCAGAATGTTTTAAAACCCAAATTAGTTTTTGAAACAGTATCTCACTATCTATAGCTTTGGTTGGCTTAGAGTTGACTGTGTAGACTGGTCTGTTTTTGAACTTATAGCAATCCACCTGTCTCTGTCCCATCAGTGTCAGAGTTATAGGCATGTGTTGTCTGTGTATGAGAATAGAAATATATAGGGTATAAATCCCCAAGAATAAGTGTTTAACTTTGAAAGGAACTTCTATTCGAGTTTCATAGAGATTGTGACATTCTTCCCACCCACCAGCAGTGTAAAATTCCTGTTTTGTTTTTTATTCTCAACTTCTGGTGTCAGCACTCTATTAAGTTTTGGCCATTTGCATGGGCGTCTCACAAAGTATCCCGTGGTCCTGCACTGACTCATGATGACAAACTGTGCCATGTGTTATTGACCATTCATCTTGATTCCTTTGAGAGGAGCCCACTCAATTTTTAATTGAATCATTTTTTCCTTCATTGTTGAGTTGTAGGAGCTAAATAGCAGCCCCATGTTAGAAACATATATTCCAAACATTGTCTTCTAGACTATAGCTTCATTTATTTGTTTTTCTACTCCTGTCTAAAAAATCCCGTTATAATTTTAATGTCCATTTTTTGCCACTTTAATTTTATTGTCAATATTTTTGTATTTTTTGTTTTTCATTTTCTGATATCATGAAGATATTTTTCAGTCTTTTTTCTTTGGAAGGCTTGTAATTTTATGTTTATATTTAGATTGATATCTTGGATACATTATATACACCCAGAATGGCTCATTGTTCCCCCATATAACTAGATAATCATTTCAGCATCCACAATTGAGAAAACATCCTCCATCCATTGAAATTCTTTGGGAACTTGGTTGAAAAGTTATGGTTTGTGTTGTTGTTGATTTTTTTTTGTTTTATTTTTGTTGTTTTGGTTTGGGTTTAGTTCCTACTTTGGATGTAGAAAGCTAAAAAAGAAAATAAATTTTTATCCTTACAACAATGAAATGGGTTCCAGGTGAGCTAGAGAGATGGTTTAGTGGTCAATAATACTGTCTGTTCTTGCAGAAGACCTGGATTGGATTGCCAGAACCCATAGGGCAGCATACAACTCCAGTTTCAGGGGATCTAATGGTTTCTTCTAACTACCAAGGTCATGGATTTCATGTGATGCACACAAATACAAACAGACAAAACACTCATACATATACAAGTTCTTTTTAATCTTTTAAAAAATGAACTGGTAGAAAATTTGGGAGTTTATGACTTCTAGAGCCCATGAGAGAGCGGAGGCTTCCAAGAAGGATCCAGATGCCTATGGCAGGTAGACAAGGTAAGCAAAGGCTGCTGCCTCCAGGGAGTGCTGATGGACCTGCTCTGCCCTAGCAGGACTGCATGCACTCTACTAAGGAGGCTTCCCCCAGAACATTTACTAAACTGATAAAGGCCAAGCAAGGATAAGCAAGAGAAAGCAGGAGGAAAACCCCTAACACAGACAAGAGTGAGCTGGCTTCACTCAACTCACGCAGGATGTGCATTCAAAAGAGACACATGAACCTCAATGTTTGCTTCTGCACTGCTTACAATAGCTGAGAAATCAAATGGGCCTACGTGTTCATCAATAGATTAATGGGTAAAGAAAATGTGCTATGCATACAAAATGGGATTTTTTCACATATAAAGAAAAACAAAACATGTCTTTTGCAGAGATGAATGTAATGGGAGATCATTGGGTCAAGTGAAATAAGTCAGACTCAGAAACACAAATGTTAACATTTTCACTCATATATGGTATGTCTCTCTCTCTCTCTCTCTCTCTCTCTCTCTCTCTCTCTCTCTCTCTCTCTCTGTGTGTGTGTGTGTGTGTGTGTGTGTGTGTGTGTGTGTGTGTGTGTGTGTGTTGAGAAGGTGCAATCTTAGCTGGGAGGTATTGGTGCACACCTTTAATCCCAGCACTTGGTAGGCAGAGGAAGGTGGATCTCTGTGAGCTTGAGGCCAGCCTGATCTATAGAGTGAGTTCCAGGACACTCAAGCTTACATGGAGATACCCTGTCTCAAAAGAAAAAAAAGGAGCAATCTTAAGCAAGGAGAGGAGACCAGGAAGGGTAATGGAATGTGCCCATCATAAAAGCAGAAAGAGAGAAGGGGACCATCAAGAGAATGGAGGAGTAAGACAAGAGAAAACCAAATGGAGGTGACAGAAACACTGGAATGCCATAACAATCTCTAGTGTTTTTTCTACTGCCTTAAAATCAGTTTTTAAAAAGAGTAAGGGGAAACTAGACATGCTGTTGTACTCAGGAAAGAAAATTGTGAGTTCAGGGTCAGCGTGGGCTGCATGCCAAGATCTACGTCAAAAAGAGTATTTTTCCTATGTGTATATAGAGAAACAGCACATAGCTCTTTCTCTGTAATCTTCTTGTCCTATGGGTAAAAGAAGCCTGAACCATGTGAAGAAGAACAAGAAACTTTGTTTTTTTCTCAGGGCACTGGAGTAAACTTATTACAGCTGGAGCAAGATACAAAAAATTCCTCTTCCATAGAAACAGGGTGGGAATAAATCTTGAGCCAAGCTGTATAGATGGAGATAAAGCAGGATGCACAGCAAGGTTCAATTTCCAAGGCTTCAAACTCAGCCTGTGCCTAATTAATCAACATAGCAGAGAATTTTGTCCTCAATTCCATTACCAAGGAAACAAGTGACCAACACTAGAGTGATTCCCAGTTTCCAGAATGGAGACTAAAAGACATGAAATGAGTGGCCCAGAATCTCACAGCCAGGAAATGTGAAAACTGAGTTTTGAGCCCAGATAGCCTATTTTCAGAATCCTCCTAACTTTGTGCAGCACTACAGGGGCAGGAGAGTGGGGATGTTGAAAGGTTTGAGGAAAATCAGAAGGCTTGTCTGATAATGGTGGAAATGCCGACAGGAATATGTAGGTTTAGAAAAAAGATCATGCAATCAAGCTCACATTTAACAGAGTTGTTCAACCAGGTCAGCAATGAAAGATGTCCACTGGAGTTAGAAAATTATCTGTGACTTTAGCAGTATATAGTTCCATTAAAATTGTAAGATTGAAGCCTCTATCCATTGGATTCAGGGATTCAGAAATGAATGTAAAAAGGATGCATCAGCTAAAAAAAACAAATTGCTTTCCCTCAAATGTTTGAATACAAAGAGAACTGGGGTATCCTGTAGGAATGCCATGAAGTTGAGAATGTATGTGTGTGTGCATTTGTGTGCACTGTGTGTGTGTGTGTGTGTGTGTGTGTGTGTGTGTTCCTGTGTATTTGTTCAAGTGACTTTATGCATATATATGTGTGTATGCATGTGTCTTGAGCCAAAGGTTGATGCCAGGTGTCTTCCTTGATCATGCTCCACCTGTTTGTGGGACAGGGTCTCTCACTGTATCTGGAGTTTACTCATTCAGCCTTGCTGTCTACACTTTGAGTCTTGGGCATCTGCATAACTGTGTTTCCCTAGAGCTGAGATGATGAATGGGTGTGACACTGATGCTTGGCTTTGTTTATTTCATTTATTTTAAATTATCTGGTTATTTTAGTTTTAATTATGTGTCTGTGTATGTCTGGTGAGATATATATGTGGACACAGGGATGCCCATGGAGGCCAGAGATACTGGATCCCCTGGAGCTGGAATTACAAGCATTGTGACCTGCTCGACTTGGTACAGGTCCTCTACATGAGAATACATTGGCTTTTAACATGGATGCTGGCAATCTGAACGTAGGTCCACATGCTTGTGCAACAAGAAGGTTACAATCCTATGAGCCCCAGGGGTGTGTTTTAAGGATAAAAGTAGTTTGAATTTGTTTTTAAGACATGATGAATCCAGTAGAATAAGAAAAGTTTGTCATTATTAGAGAAAACAAATAAAGATAGCCTTAAGGAAGCCTGTCAGTGTATCTCCTATGTGCTTCATGAAAGTTTCCTGAAAATACAGTATTTGTGTCTTATTAGTTGCTTCTGGTACTCTAAGAAATACCCAACTTCCTCATTTTTAGTGTGTGCTATATGTGGGATAAAACATACTGTATTTACAGGTGCATCTATTCATCTCACATTCTGAGTGTAGATTTTTGTGGCTATGCCAGCTAAGGAAAAGTGGCTTCATGTTTGCTGATGTGTGTTGATATACAAGTGTCAGAATATAGCTGCTTGGTAGCACTGCAAGAAACAGCTGTCATTCTAATGTGAAACCTGTAACATACACAACTCAATCAGCCCATCTTAACTCCACAGAACAGACAACGACTAGAAAAAGAGAGAAGAAAAAGGAGGTTGAAACTCTAGCCCACAGGAGACTTCTGGCTTCCTCCTGACATCTCCAGATCCATTGCATGGTCTGATGGAAAGCTAGGACCATGTGAATGTCAGTGTGTGTATCAACATTGCCTTAGGTAGTAGAGGCTTCCGGACAGCCAGCATGTGGTGAGAATATACTTAATAATGTATGCATTTATATAACTTTGTCACCAACAGATTAGTATGTGTTTGTGTGTGTGTGTGTGTGTGCACGCGCGCGCGCGCGCGCACCCATGGAGTCCAGAGGATGTCAGATTTCCCAGAGCTGAAGTTACAGGTAGTTGTGATCTACCTGATGTCGGAACTGGGAGCTTAAGCCCTTTGGAAGAACAACTAGCACTCTTAACCTCTAAGCCATCTCTCTAGTCTTTTCCTAGTGAAAGCTATTGAAACATCCTGTCCCTCCTTACATGTCAGCATCACTGAGTGTGTGAGTGAGACTGACTGCATAGGCCCACTTCTATACTATCCACCTTATGTCAAATGTCCACCATCTTTACTGACAGAGCTATAATAGACACTTAAGTTTTTATGTTACATTTGTGTGTTTCTATGTGAGCATGCCATGGCGTATGTGACCAAGCCAGAGGATACCTTATAGGAGTTCATTTTCTCCATCCACCATGTGGGTCCTGGTGATCAAACCCAGGTCATTAGACTTGGTGGCAGCACCTGTGCTTGCTGAGCCACTTTTGGCAGTATGTTATTTTTTTGACATGTGTTGGTTTTAACTCCAAACAGATGAGTTGGATGTGTTTGCACCTATATGTCAATACTAATACATACTAGAAAAGGGAAGGTTTCATTTGGAAATTGAATTGTCATTTGGAACTGTGGGTTGGCTGTCACATTGGGTCACATGAAAGAACTTGGCTATGTTCACTGGCTATACTTGGCCTCATTTTTGCCATGTGTTTGCCAGATGCAGAAGCTAGTTCATTGCCAGAGGGCACAAAAACATGGAGGAAACGCTTGGAACGTGTGCCATGGAACACCCTGCATGTCTTTCTTTTCCCTGATATTTTTCATAGAGAAGTTTGTTTTAAGTGTCAGGATATGAATGGGAGAATGGAGCCTCCTTTTGCCCTCTTTCAGGCACAGATGGGGTGTGAGTATGGGCCCATAAATGTGTTTGTGTTTGTGTATGTGCATATGTACTTGTGTGTGCACTTGTGAAGGACAGAGTTCACCCTGAGCTCTCTTTGTTGTTTCTGCTATGTGTTTTTGAGATGAGGTCTCTCTGAACCTAGAGCTCATCAACTCAGCTAGGCTGGCTGGCCAGAAAACTCCAGAGATCCTCCTGTCTCCATACCTCCTTTTCCCCAGTGCTGGAGTTACAGACATGTGCTGTTGGAGCTGGGCTTTTGTGTAGGTGCTAGGGCTCTGAACTCAGATTCTCATGTTTGTACTGTAGGCACTTTGAGCCATCTTGCCAGCATCACAGAATGTTATAGACTGCTTCCTTTAAGCACATTGGAGAACATTGCTGCAAACAATGGAAGATTACAAATGTGATCTCTACTGTGAGAAACAGTTTTGAGTGTGAACAGCTGAACAAATGAGTCAGATAACATGCACAGTCTTTGTTGAGGGCTTCTTAATTTCCTGGGGAAGTAATCACTTAAAATGGGGAACCATGAAATTGTCTGTATTTGTATCAAGATAGACTTAAATGCAAAAGATTCCAGAATTTTTGACAAATCAATCACATAGTTAAAGGTCACATATTTATAGTTGATCCAAACCCCAAGATGAATTGAGATGTCAAAATCTTGAGCATATTGGATGTTTACACATGAATAAGCAAGATGGCAGACATTGTTTTCAAGCAGACTTTTTTTCTTGCATTTGCATGTTTTTGGTTCAGCTTGCAATTTCCATATAACATTTTTTTCATGTTTACATTAGCATGTAATTAGCATATATATAATTCCATGGTGGGTTATATAAATGCCTATGCTCCCCAAGAGGAAAAATGTCTGTGGGTTTTTATTTCCCTTACTAAAATATTTCTAAACTATGTTGGTATTAGGGGAATAATTGTATTTTTCTTTTTAATTAGAATTAATAGTTTAAGTGATGCAGCAGCCTATGAAGTTCAACTTTTAAATGAAAGAACTTCATGTTTCAGCAAAAGTATTTAGTTACAGGATTTGTAGGGACAGAGTTGAAATATTAATGTTAATTTCTGCTTTACTGCATTTGGTACTTGAAGTACTATAGTTACTCTTTAGCTAGAGAGTCTTGTATTTGGGGAAAACATTTTAATGAAGATTACCAAATTTATTTTTTAATGCTCTGTATATATGACAGAGAAAGTGTGTGTGTGTGTGTGTGTTCAAAGGCCTAAAGAACACATATGCCACAATTGCAATTCATTTGGGTTATCTCATTTTAGTGGATCATTAATGTTATGAATTAATACTGGTATAATGAACACATAATTTCTTTAATAACTGCTGTGGGATGCAAAATAGGACCAACTCTGACTGCTTCATAGGAGAACTGTTTGTAATGCATGGCATGGTAGACAAATGAAACAGTGAGGATACTTGAAATAGATATGGAAAAGGGTAGCTCTCATGACTTCTGTATCATTGTGTACTTTTTTTTCAATTGGCAATTTTATTGTAGTGGGTTTTGTCCTGATACTGTGTCCTTCATATCTCTATGTATGCAATCAAACTTCTACCCAGATAATCCTAGTAACAGTTGAATCATGAAAAAAGTAACTTGGGCACCTTGAACATCCATGATATTTAGAATTTTACACCGGACTTGCTTAGGTATAATTTACCACTGTACTATGATTTAATTAAAATTAAGACAATAATCTATTAGATTTCCAATTCTTGACACAGTATTTGTAACGAAGCTTTGGGAGTATTCGATAAATGTTAGGTGAATAAAGGAAGCATTGAATGAGAGAATGTAATGCTAGGAATTTCTCTTGCTTCATCTTTGTGTGTGTGTGTGTGTGTGTGTGTGTGTGTGTGTGTGTGTGTGTGTGTGTGTGAACACTCACACACATGTGTGTGCATGTACTTACATAAGCTTATGTAAAGGACGGTAATTCACAGACTTTGCCAGGGAACGTGTGTGTTACCACTGAGGAGAGCTCTGAAGTAACAATGCAAATTGTTGAGTTTTAATTTTGTTGTTACCTCCATGGTGTTGCACCTCACTGTGAAAAAATATTTTATCAACCCCAGAGCCTGTCCTTTTTTCATGTTCAAAATTAATCAATCTGTCTCATATAATTGTTTTTTGTTTTGCTTTGTTTTTCGAGACAGGGTTTCTCTGTGTAGCTTTGAAGCCTATCCTGGAACTCGCTCTGGAGACCAAGCTGGCCTCAACTCATAGAGATCTGCCTGCCTCTGCCTCCCGAGTGCTGGGTTAAAGGCATGCGACACCAACACCCAGCTATATAATTTTTATTATCCAGAGCAGTGGCTCTCAACCTGTGGGCTGTTAGTCCCTTGACAAACCTCTATCTCCAAAAAACATTTAAATTATGATTTATAACAGTAGCATCATTACAGTTATAAAGTAGCAAGGAACATAATTTTATGGTTGGTGGTCACCACAACATGAGGAACTTTACTAAAGGGTTGTAGCATCAGAAAGGCTGAGAGTAATATTTCCTCCTTTATTCTAGGAGCTCTTGAAAACTTCTGTACTCCTGCAATGTTTACCCAATGAAACAAGGATTGATTTAAAATATTTCATAATGCTTTTAAACTCTATTTCTACAAATTTTGCTGTGTACAGCTGCATTCTTGGGGCTGGATAAAACCAGCCTCTATTGCTTAAAGAGTAGAGTTAAGTACAATCTAGATTCTAGAATGCATGTGCTCTTGAACTTGGCTGAGAAGTTCTTATAAAGAATTTTAAGGGCAGGAGAGATGGCTCAAATGTAATGATCTCTTGCTGCTCTTTCAAAAGCCCTGACAGGTTCCCACCACCCATGTCAAGTGAGTCACAACCACCTGTAACTCCAGCTCCAGAGTCTTCTGTCTTTCATGGGCACTACACACTACAAGTGAGTTCTCACACACACACTTAAATACTTTGTGGACACTATACACCGCAAACACACACACACACACACACACACACACACACACACACACACACACACACACACACACACACACACTTTAATAAACACACTCTAAAAGTAGGATCATTGGAGGCTGGAGAGGTATTTTAGCAGTTAAAAGTACTTGCTGCCCTTCCAAGGGACCTAGGTTCAACCCCCAGCACTCACATGGCAACTCAGAGTCATCTGTAGCTACAGTTCCATGGGATGTGACACCTTCTTCTGGTCTTCAAGGGCAGTAGACACTGGGCAATGCATGTGTTGCACAGATCATGCAAGCAAAACCCTCATACACATAAAGCAAATAGACAAACTAGAGAAGAAAGCCTGAGGAACTTTTAACATATGTACCTTTGGAGAGCTTTCCAGATCTAAGCTAGGGTGAAGGTTGAGGCAGAAGACCCAAGCAGAGGAAGCTGTCCCTTCTTTCCACTATGGACTTTTGTAGGAATACTTCTAATGTTTCTCTAATGCACACTGGTACAGGCCATAGAGATTAAAAGGGGACTGCTAAGAAAAGCCCACTCTATAAGTAAATGATACAGCTGTTAACATTGTGCTTTTGTGGAACTCTTTGGAAGTTTTATGGAGAAGATGTGTCTCTTACTCTTTTGCCCACACTTGGGGCTCTTTTCCTCCTGTTGGGTTGCCTTGTCCAGCACTGATATGAGGGCTTGTGTCTTGTTTTATCATCTCTTGTTTTGTCATTTTTGCCTACTGCTTTCTGAAAGGAAACAGAGGGAGGTGAATCAGGGAGAGAGGGGAGGTGGTAGGGGAAGCTGGGAGGAGTGGAGGGAGGGGCAACTGTAGTCGGGCTGTATTGCAGGATAGAAGAATCTTTTTGTTTGGTTCATTGGTTTTTGTTTGTTTTGTTTTCTTTTTCGAGACATGACTTCTTTGTGTAGCCTTGGTTGTCCTAGCTCTGTCAACCAGACTAGCCTTGAACTCACAGAGATCTTCCTGCCTCTGTCTCCCAAGTGCTGGGATTAAAGGCATGTGTCGCCACCTCCACCAGCAGAAGAATCTATTTTCCAAAAAAAAAAAAAAAAGAAAAAGAAAAAGCCTACTCTCTTTGCCTTCCCCCCCAGTTGTTCCATGTCTCAGAACCAACCCAGATGTTTTGTTGGGATGAGAGAGTGTCAATGAGTATGTAAGAAGATGTGTACATACTGAATGTAGGGCATTCATTCATACTGTACATACTGAATATAGGGTAGCAAAAGCAAGGGGAATCTGAGGCAGAGACTACAGGATGCCATCCTCACACTGAGGCCTAAGTGTTGATAAGACTTGAGGGGAAGAGTGTACAGGCAGAGGGTACAGGCAGACACAGCTTTCCTGTGCCTCTGCTGAGTTGACCATTGCAGATGCAGATACAGTGAAGGCACAGGCCACTGTCACAGGCATGATGAGCTGTGGCCTACTGCAAGTGTGGCTACTCACCCAGGATGGGCAGTGATGGTAACAGATGCTTCTCTCCTCGTCACAGTGCTATTTGCACTTCCTTTTGAGATGATGCCAGGAGAACAGCAAGGCACAGGAGCAGAGAGACCATGGCCTCCAAACAGACATGTCCCTACAGTTGACTTCGGGTTTGCTATTTTATCTGTTGCACCTGAGTGGGAAGAAGCAAGCGTACAATGTTTTAATTTCATTTTATGTTTTTACCACCATGTGAGAATGAAGAGTTTTGAGCACCATGAAGTCAATTATGTAATGGGAAAAAACAATAAAAAAACACTTCTTGCACATCTGTGTTATAATGAGGACATTTCAAATCAACCACACTAGTCTGGCTTCCTGTTTGTTTATAACTTACATATGTATAGTGTTCTCATTTATAATTTATGTATTTATAATGTTTTATGGTGCACACACACTGCTTACTGTGGCTCTCCTCTCTCCTTACTGTAACACAGCAAAGTAGCATCAACACCTTTACGTTTATGTTTCAGGTGAAAAACTGGTAGCCCTCTCCAAGAGCAGGTAGCTGAGGGGCAAAAGAAGAAAGAACAGCACAGATTTCAGATCTTCTTCCAATGCTCAGCAATTGCCACCAACGCCATGACATCGGGCCTCCCCTTGTTTGCTTCTGGAAACCATATGTGTACTCTGTTTGTAACGGTTTGGCTATGGTTGTTAGCTCCCCTTGAACATTGTTTTTAGATCTTAAAAAAATGTTGCTTTAAGTGTTATCAAGAAGCATTTGAAATAAAAATGTCCTCCTCACATTTAGTATGCAATTGATTCTTCCAGTTTCTTTAGTCAAAACTCTTTTTATCGATAGATTTTACTCTGATGAATCCATACAGTGTATTTTGGTTATTCTCACCCTCCCCCACACTCTCTTATCTCCTTTCCAGCCCTCTCACCCTTCCTCCTCCTCCTCCTCCCTATGGGTACATTTCACACATTCATGTCTTTTTGCTTTATGAACCATGGATTTTAACCAGGGCCATCTGTGTTACCATGGGTTTGGAATTATCCACTGGAGCTTGGTTGGCTCGAAATAAAGATAATGATTTTCCCTTCCCCCCAATCCACCATAGCCCCATCAGCCCCCTCCCCAATCCATGATTGACTGTTGGGAAGCCTAATCTTGTGCAAGTCAGCACAGGCCCCCTCGGCTGCTGTTAGATCCTGTCCTGGAGGTAGCAGCATTTTGCAGCCTTTGTCCCTGTCTCCCATTTCCACCTCTACTATGTTCCCGAGCCTTAGATGGGGTAGTATAAATGTTCTGTCAACCTGTCCAGGCAGTAGTATATGAATTTACTCAGATGAAGCAAAGATAGTAACCAATGGGAAACCTATTCTAAGCCCTGCACATGCTACAGAAAATAACAAAAATTAACTAGTACTGCATAAACTCGAGGTCATTGTTCTGTGTTAGTGTCATTAGTGTATCTGTTCCCAAGGATGTGTATCATTGTTAAGTTAGACATGATCCACTCTTATTTGCTGTACAGTGAATTTGGCCATATAGCCAACAGAATTGAAAAAAATCAAACAGGATATAAAGAATATAAAGGGAATGTACTCTGTAAGATAGTTGCAAACTACTTATGAGTATCAGTGCATAGCAAAACAATAGAAACCATCTAATCTCTTTGGCTACTCCTTCATATTTAGTATTGCAGGGGTTATGGCTTGTTGTCTTGACCTGGCATCTGTGAGATCTGGGATGTGTGTCTTTGCTGCTTTGTCCTATTCAGTTAAGGAAAATTAGCAATCAATACACCTCTGTAATTGAGATCTTAGGTAGATGGATGTTGTTAAAATTGGGAAATAGGTGGGATATTATGTTTATAGGTTTCCCTTTTTGTATGTTTGCATAACTTTGTTACTTTCAATGTGAGCTCTTTATCCACAATATTAAGTCTAATTGAGTTAAGATTCTAGGCAGGGTAGTGGGAAGAATTCTGCTAGATTGTCTTAAATAGCATTTCCTGTTGCTGTTGTGTTCTGAGACTGGCCAGCTGTTGTGAATAATCCAATGTGTATGCTTCTCTGAATGGTGCATAGCAGAGAAAGTTTCTCCATTTTGTTCCAGAATCTTGTTTTTTCAATCATGTCTCAGTGGACCATACAGAATCTCCACTAGCCACAGAACTTTCTAGGGGTGTTGAAAGTAGATTGGTCTTTTTATATGAAATTGAGTTTCACAATCAGACTAACCCACCAGTAGAATACTGTACATTTGATCCTCAAATTGTTCTGCAGTTGTTTTTGTTTTTTGGGTTTTTTTTGTTAGTGTGATTGGAGTCTTGGCACTCAGTTCTTCTAGCCTGTGTCCACTAATTGTCAACAGCAAACGGATATACAATGAATAAGCCCAAATTTTTGTATTTCTTCAACGGCCAGCCTTTTTACTGTGTATTTTATATTGGTTATCATTAGACACAGACATAACTTTTTTGTCAAATGTTAAAATAAATTATATTCACTGACTTTAGAAAAATGACTACAGCATGAACACAGTTTAAAATGATTTCTTGAAGCACTTGGAAGATGGCTCTATTGGTACAGCATGGTGCTCAGAGACATCTACCTCACAGTGAGGAGTCTTTAACTCTAGTGCTGAATGAGTGGAGACATGCAGGTCCCTGAAACAATTGGTAGGCCAGGCCTGAGGAATCAATAAACTCTTGGTTCAGTAAGAGACCCTCTCTTAAAACAAATAGGGTGGAAAGCAATCAAAGAAAACACCTGACATTGACCTCTGGCCTCCATAAAAATGTGCACGCATCTACACATACCTGAATATACAACACATACACAGGGCTAGGGGATTATTTCTTGATTATTTGGGGGGGTATTTGTTATTAGATTGGGAGAACACTTTTCCCAATGAGAAGCCCAACTGATTAGCCAGTTTTCCAAATTACTTATCCACTAACTTCATATCCTTAGCTTTCACAGCTCATTTTGTTTTCTATAGATAATGATGGGATGATATAACCTATATCAAAAATACCTTTACCAGTGTTTAATAATTAAGAAAGTCCCTGTGGTCCACATGGATTAACATTTCTAGTCAACTTACAACCGAAGCTGTGTAACCTGACTCATTCCTGGGACAGTGAGCTAAGAGACCTCTGAAGACCTTGTGAAAGAGAACACCCGACAGACAGGAAGCCATGTACTTAGAGTTAGTGCTTCCTGAAGGTATTGTTAGGACAGCTTTCTTACTCTTATATATTATGTGTTTCACACTTGATTATTTTTGTCCTCTGATTCTTCAATTTCCACTTTGCTCTTGTATTGTTGATCTTTTTCCCTTCTATTTTTGATGCCAAATTGATGGTATTAACTATACCTTAACTAGACATATCAATATGCTCTGAGCTACTTGACTGGAGTAGCCTTTAAATAGTTCTTCATTTGGTTCTAAAAGGCAATATTTACTGATTAAATCTCTTATGCCATTTTTAAAAAAAGAATTGTAGACACATCAAATTTTGGCAAACTTGTCCTGTCTGATAAGGAAGTGTCTGTCCTTTTTTATGTCATTTCCTAGCTCTGAAACCTTGTTTACACCAAGCTCCTTTGTTAAAAATTCAACATAACAGCTTTTGATATTGGGAGTCTGTCCCTGACTCATTATTAGTAGACATTGTATGTCTGGCTGGCAGTTTTACCATAAGTGGTAAGGTCAGCCTCATTTAGTATTTCACAACCTTCCCCAATCCTTGTGCGTCAGTGAGAATCAAAGAACTTCTTAGAGTGAAAACAAACGCTTGGCTTCTAGTAGTCAGATGAGCAATCCCAACAAGTCAGGATGACACTGGATTTAGATTCTACGTGGTCAGTGCTCATCTGTGGTTCTTTGTGAGAAATTGTCTTTGGCTTAAATATCCTTCAAATTTCATCTTTACTGTACGGAATCGTTATCTATGATTTGATTTCTCTCTTTGATGGAACATTGGGAAACAAGTTGGGCTCAGTATAATTTAGCAGAGAAAGCAGCTGGTGGCTAGATAGAAGGCTTATCCAGGCACCCACCAGAAGTCTATCATTCCATCTCTGAGGTGGAAAGAACTCTCTGCTTCATGGGGTTGATGTAAAGGTAATGTGTGAAAAACATCATGGTAGAGTATAAACTCCAATGCAGATGAAAGGTGCTCCTGTTCTTTAGTTTTTTTTAAAGATTTATTTTTATTTTATTTATAGGTATGTGTCTGTAGATGCTATTCTGTATAGATGGCTGTACAGACCAGAAGAGGGAAGGATGTAAAATTCCCTGGAGCTGGAGTTGCAGTCAGTAGTTAGCTGCTCAAAATGGATGCTGAGAACCAAATCCAGATTCTCTGGAACTGCTCATCAGCACTGAGCCATGTCTTCTCCCCATGGGCTTCTGTTCTTGGAGCCAGAAGAGTTTGCTTCTGTTATTTTTGAGAACATCAACTGGTGGTAGTACTTTTCAGAATATACGGTATCCTAGGAACAGTTGTGACATTTGGCCAATGTGATAGTTTTTAACCATTGCTTTGCCTCTGTAAAGATGTCATGCTATATGGAAAATCTTTGGTCCTTGACTGTGGATATAAAAATGGGACAGAATTTGAGTGCTCTGCCACTCCTTCAGAGGATCCTGGTCATTGTGAGTTGTTTTTTCCAGCTGTCCCTGTCACTCATCCTGTTTTCATTCTTCCCTTCAATGAGTGGGAACAGCAGTGTGGAATTTCCTTAGACTTCTCACTGGTTTTGATGGACACACAAGCGCGCGCACACACACACACACACACACACACACACACACACACACACACACTTTTCTTTATAAAGAGGCAAGTGTCTCAGAAAAAAAGCTATCTCTATTTTAAAACCTGGGGATGGGTACACCAATGTAGAACACTATAAACAAAAACTAATATTGGGAACAAGATGATTGTGGGACTCACATTTACGAAAGAGTATTTGCCACCAAAATCACATTTGGTGAAGATGAAGCAGCACCCTTGGGGATGCCTTTCCAGGTCTCCATCCATCATTCTGCATCACTTCCAAACCAGTTTTGCTACCAGAACATGGCTTTTAAGTGTTTCTTTATGGTACAGGGCCTTCACCTCAAAAATTCAGATTGTGAACATTGAATAGCCAGAAAAGATTCTTTTTTGAAAATTGCTGTCTTTAAGGTTTAAGCCATATGGACTCAAGGGGTGGCAAAGATCTGAGCAGTGTCTTGTTCATTAAAACAGAGATATTTATATGAGCAGTGATGGTGACAGCGTATCAGAGTCTGTATGATGTGGAGTGGGGTAGAGATGCAATTAGATGGCATTGACAGCTCAATGGCAATTATGTAAATAACACCTAGTTTTACTCTCCCTTCAACTGTCATATTCTTGTGTATGAGAGGGTTCTAGAAAATAAGTTAATGCTTGGCAGGAGTGTTTGGCTATTTATTTGTGGCTAGGACAGTCTCCTGAAGCTTACATTTCCCTGAGTTATGTTTTCATCCACCATCCCATGGGTCTCACAGAGGGAACATGCAAATATGTATTCATTGTCCAACCTGCAGCCCGTGGCAGGAATCCCAAGGTAGCTATGAATGCAGGCCAGTGCATTAATAGATGACAAGGACATATCTCAATGTCTCCTGAGAGAACCTTGGGGATACTACATGTGCAGGAGGACTGCAGACCTCTGGTAGTTCCTGCTTGAGCTCCTCTTCAGACATTTGTATTTTGGTTGTTCTTTATTAACACTAATACTTTCTTCTTTCCTTTCAAACACATCATCTTAAATTGTTTCAGAAGGATGATTTCTATATCTAGTTGCCTATCAAGCTCCCCATCCCAATGCCAAAGCATTTGATTGGTGTGCTTAAAGAAATAAAGATGTCAACAGTAGTGTCACCTTGATTGATGCTAATTATGAGTCTCCAATGGTTCCTGTGCTTTGGCCACTGCCTCGGCAGATTGTGATTTTATGGTTAAAATAGAACCTTGCTGCTCGACAGCTTATTCATAAATTCTGGCCTATCTTTCTTTAGAGATTCTGTATTCAACTGTGTAATCCCAGTAACATACATTATCTTCATTAAAAGCAAGCTGTGACGTTCATAGGGGTGATTATCGAATATATAAGGGGTTTGGAGAGCCCTTGTTGTGATCACAGTGCAGGCTATGATCACTGTGCTTTCTGGGTCTCAAAGCTATCTGCACTGTTACCAAGTTGTCTGGCACTAATTGAAGAATTCCATGCAGTCCCTACTTAGCACATCAAGTTGTAAAACGAGGCTGAAGCCGCTATCTTAGAAACACAGGATTTGTGACCTGATGATGCCATCAGTGTGTGGCAGTCACACCAGCAAAATGAAAGCAAGTTAAGTTATTTGAGGACCTTCCTTCTTGGGAGAATCTTGTTGAATAGATGTGAGGTCACTAGCTTTGAAATATCTGGTGATTAAACTGGAGTTTCCTGGCTGTGTTTTCACAGGCTAATATATGCGGAGTCTTTAAGCTTTTTACTCAAGCTTGGAGACGAAAGTTTTAAATAACAGGAAATACATCCAGCAACATACATATTTATGTGCCATCGAGGTATGGATAATTTGCTTATGTAAATACAGTCCCATATATGTGACACACAATAATACTTCTTGGAAATGGCCCATTTTACTTCAGTGTACCTCGATATAAATGAAAAGGCTGCTCTGCTATCTCACGAGTTTGCCTCCACACCTTCCCAGGGCACATCGTCTCATACATGGGTGTTTGAAAATAGAGCTCTGAAGCTTTATAAAAACAGCACCGACCACTTAAAAACTTGTTTTTGAACTAACATGAATGTGCACCTATATATCTCCTGTTCATTTTATATAAAATAAGCTAGATAGACTCTCAGACTTCCACAATAAAGCACTGAAGAGTATTCATACCTTCTTGTTGGCTTGCTGTTCAACAACACTGGTAAACACACTATATTAGCTCTAACTCCTACGTAGAATTGGTCTCTAATTTTAGTTTTGAACCATGCTCATTTTCAAATAAGAAATGCCAGATTGCATTATAGAAAGGCGATTACTCTCCAATAGGTCCTGGCATATAAGAAGAAACCACAGGCTTCCTCCAAGGCCAAGTCCGGGAGTCTGGTTCTCTAGAAATAGCATCTACTTAACATTTCTGGGAGTATAGTTACGCCATTTTAGATTAGAAAATGCCTATGCAGTAATTTTCATTTTGGATACTTGGAGAGAAATGCTAAGCTGTGTAGTGTATTTTAGAGGACTTCTCAGTCTGAAACATTGTATTAGAAAATCCTTAAAGTGTCTTTAGGGTATTTGCAATAATCATTTAGTGCATAGTCTTTTGTTACTGTTACAAAACAGATTTAAAGGAATTGTTGGAAATGTTAGTTTTCCTATGTCTTGATGTGCTAGACAGTGGTCATCACAGGTGAACCACTGTACATCATATCATCTGAATGATAATGTGAAAACTGTATATAGGGCTTAACCTGTCTCAAAGGGATCATCTTTCTTTGGGGGTTTTGTTCAAGCATCTAAATATAAATGGGCTAGACAAAGGTGTTACAAAGCTTGAAATGAATGAGGGGGACATGTTGCATGGTAAGTAAAAGACCCAGAGACAGATATTGGAGTTCAAGCTTCAAGTTGAAGATCAGCAATTGGCCACTAGCTTTTACCTCTACCTCAGCTCAGACCAAAGGGGCATCCTCAAACTTCTCCCAACTTCACTGCTCCTCAGATTCACTCAGACTGCAATGCTCTCCTCAATGTGGCTAGAGATTAACTCTCAGACTGAATGCCAGCTCTGAGCCCCTGTTCCTGTCTTATATACCTCCCTAAATCTGGGATTAAAGGCTTGTGATCCTAGGTGCTGAGATCATCTTTGTATAAGCTGTTTCTTTTAGGACTGGATCAATTTCATGTAGTCAGTGTGGCCTTGAACTAACAGAGATCCATCTACCTCTTAATCCTGAGTCCATGGATTAAAGGTGTGTACCACCACTGACTAGCTCTATGGCTGTGGGAATTAAAGGTTTGTATCACCATTGCCTGACTTCAATAGCTTGTGGCTGACTCTACTTTCTGAGTCATCAGATAAGCTTTAATAAATCATAAATTATGTATCACCACAGGGACAGGATCAACTGAGCTTTTTTGGGCATAGGAAGAACACTAGTTTGAGAACCTGTGCGAGTATTAGTTGTCAGGATGACCTATACAGCAGTTAATATTCCCACTAAGACCATATATACCCTCCAATCTCTGTCCATGCAATCCCACCATGGCAGTTTGTGGTTTGTGAACATCATCAGAAATAGGGCTGGAGAGATGACTCAGTCCATAAAGTGATTGCTTCCCAGGCATGAGGATCTCAATTTCATCCCCACAACCATGGAAAAATTGCAGGCTTGATAGTTCTGGCTTGTAATCTCAGTACTGGAAAGGTGGAGATAAACGTATCGCCAGGGGCTCACTGGGTATCCAATCTAGCCTGCTTGGTGAAGTTTAGGCAAGGTAATGAGAGACCCTGTCTCAAAGAAGGGGGACAGTGCCTGAGGAATGATACCTGAGGTTGTACTCTGAGACACACACACACACTCACACACACACCGCAAATGTGTGTGAGCAAAAGAAATGTCACAGAGGGACTCTTCTGTGGGTGCCACAGAGGTCTGGCACTAGGATATCATCGTGTGTGGTCCCATGAATAGAACTATGAACTGCTTGATCAGAGGGTGTGTTAGGTATGTTGTTTAGTCTCTCTTGCTATGTGATTATTTTCTTTTGTAGTTGTGATATATTAACATTGGCTCATGTATTCAACAGGAATCTCTACCCCCGCCCCTCGAGAACTCTGTTTAGAAATGCAGGTTAATTCTCCAAGGCTTTCCAGGAGCATTTCTGCCTCATGCTACTAATTAAGATAAGCTTATCACTTTAAGTTATACCAGGAATGCAATTAGAGCTTCTAGTGAGAACTGTAGCAATCAATTTTATACAAATTATTCAGATGTGGTAAGGTAGAATACAGTTTTAATAGGACAAGTGAGCATACTGTGATTCATCAGATATGATGTGAATTCAAAAGCCACCTGAACACAGCATCTGTAACCCATCGTGTGGCCAGAGCCACTGGGAAGCCAGTTCTCAGCCTTTCATTGGGGGCATGTTAATAAAACACCTTCCATTTCCCATTGTTCAGTGACTGGTATTTGTGATTTGAGAAGGATTTTTGTTTTAAGATTTGAATGGTGTCAGACATGAGAAAGTCATCCATAGAATATAAAGCACAGATTAGCAAACCCCTGCATTTCTCTATTCGGGTGCAAGCTGTGGTGCAACCCACCGGTCCTCACTGTCTTTCTTTCTTTTGTGTGGTCCTCGGAGTCCAGGTGACCAGCTGACAGCATAATTAACTAATTTTCTGGGTCGTCCGTCGCTGCTGAGAGTATGGAGTGTTATGTCTTACCTGCCAACTGTCAGTAATTACTTATTCATTGAATGGAAACCTGCTTCCTAAGGATGCATGAGGACTGTGAGGCTGAATGACTCCCGAGGAGGTTGTACGTCTTCCTCCTGAGATCACCTGCAGGTCATCCTTAACTCCCTGTTAGGGCATAGAAATAAACTACAACACTCCTGGGCTTCCTTTTCCTAGACATCTTAAGAACACTTCCCATTTTCTTAGCTAGCTTTCTTTTTCCTGTGACATAGAGAGGCCTTATTTGTATGCTTTAAAGTGTGTGTGTATGTGTGTGGGGGGGGGCATGCATGTGGAGGCCAGAAATACCATCACCTTCCTTTGTGACAGGGACTTTCATTGGCCTGGACCTCACCAACTTTAAGTGGGTAGGTACCACCAGGCATAGCATTTTTTCTGGGTTCTGAGGACTTAATGTGGGTTCTCTTGCTTGTGAGCCAAGCATGTTTCTGATGAAACATCCCCACCCCCTGATCTTATTGTTTCATGTGCCTGTATTCCTCAGATTACAGTTGCTTACTTTGTATATTTATTAAGTTTTTATTGTGTGCCAATCATTGTGGTAGGTATTGGGCATGTGGTAGAGATGGGAAAAAAACAGCATCTGCCCACTTCTTCTTCCCACTGTTAGGTGGATACCATCGTCTCTTGACCTATGGCTTAGTTCAATCTTTTCCACATCTTTCTGTCTCTATTTCCAATTGTCACTAATGGTTTTCTTCTTTTCTGTTTCATAGAAAGGATCACCACTTTTCCGTAAAGTTGCTCTTATTATTATTATTATTTTACTAGGTTAGTTTTCTTTCTTCTCCCTTTTCTTTT
Organism: Cricetulus griseus; assembly: GCF_003668045.3. Lineage (NCBI taxonomy): Eukaryota > Metazoa > Chordata > Mammalia > Rodentia > Cricetidae > Cricetulus > Cricetulus griseus. The sequence continues at coordinate 249,194,110 of NC_048596.1, read as the reverse complement.
AATCTTCCTTACTAGCCTATGTCTTTTCTTCATTGAGCAGTCCATGGTTCACTTCCTGCCCATCCATTACTAATAAGCGCTATATCTTGGTTGTCTACTGTTGTCCATTCAGACATCTCAGAGTGTTGATTCTTGAGAATGTGTCTTTTAGGATTCTTCCTTGGCTTATGACAATGATCTGGTTTTTGGACCATGACACCTATGAGCATAAATAATCAATGTTTAGTTGAACATTAGTTTAAATGAACATAAATAATGAATGTTTAGTTCTCATTCTCCTTAGCCTTATCTATTTTTGGTGAGAGGTGAGGACTTGAGACAGGATCGTAAGTAGCCCAGGCTGGCCTCCAACTTGCTATGCAGCTTAGGCTGCCCTTGAACTTCTGATCCTCCAGCCTCTACTTCCTCAGGGCACTACCACACTGATCTCTTCTTAACCTCCAAATAGCATGTCACATTGCTGTCTTTTTCATACTTTAGAAACTTTCAAGTTGACTGCATATATGATGTCATTTGATCTTCTTATTTATCCCCAGTTTCCTTTGAATTGATAGCCTAATCACAGTCCCTCAGGGTTTCCCCTCTAATAGTTCTCTTTTTTTTTTCTGTTAGAAGCCCCTCCTCCTCCTTTTCCTCTTCTTCCTCCTTTTCCTTCTTTTTAATGTTTAAATAGAAAGACTAGTTTATTTTTAAAGTATTTTTCCTATGTGTTTGCCCATGTACCAAATGTATCCCTTGTGTATATGGATGTCAGAAGAAGGCATCAGGTCTACTGGAATTAGAGTTGCCTATGGCTGTGGACCACCATGTGGGTCCTCTGCATAGCAACAAGAGTTCCTAACCACTGGGACATCTTTGCAATCCCTGTTAGGCATATCATATGAGAACAGACTTTAAAGGAGAACTAGGGATGCCAGATACTCTACACTATGGATATGTTACAGATGTGTTTGTAGCATGTGTGTGATCCTCAAAGTTTGTCAAAGTACAAAGCATGATCAAAGTTCATGTCAGCACGATGACAGTCTCTTCTAGGGTGTCCCATTCCAAACACACTCTCTTTTCTGAGCTGTGTTCTCTTGTACCAGCTCATTAACCCTGACTCCACTTCTTACTGCTGCCTTCTTCTATAGCTAGCTACAGCCTACATTTTTCAGTTGTGATTCATATAATTAGCCATTCTGCCTTCATTACTTCTCTTTCTCACAATCTTTTTCCAATATGCACAATATTCCAGATTGATATATGCTACAATGTTATAATCTGCTCCTACCCTGTCCTACATTTAATATTCTTCAGCATATTCTTTCTCTTTTTCCTTGCAGGTTCATTTCAAGATGAACTATCAGTTAATTTCTTTTTTATTATAAGGGAAAACATTTAATGGGGTGGTTTACAGTTTCAGAGGATTAGTCCATATCCTCATGGTGGAGATTGCAGCATGCAGGCGGACAAGGTGCTGGAGAAGGCACTGAGAGTCCTACATCTTGATCTGAAGGCAACAGGAAGTGAACTTTATCAGCTGATTTTTTTAAAGCCAATAACACAATTCTCTTTGGATCATGCCTCTGCAATCTATAGACAGTTTGGACCCTTTACCAATTTTCAGATGTATGACTTTGCTGCTTCTTTCCACAAAATTAACCCTCCTTGTTCTCCATTAGTGATCCCTCTTCATTTTCCAAAGCCATCTCACTATCACTACCCCAATAGTGAAGTCTTTCTTGACCCCAGGAAGAATTCCTCTCAGATTTTCTTTTGTTCTTAAACTTGGTTGATGTATTGAGAATGATTCTGTCTCTTACTTTCATCCTTTTGACTCTCTCCCTACCATATGTGTGTCAGAGGATGGAAGCAGTTTTCTCCACCCTTGCCTCCTTGGTAGTCATCACAATGCTTCAAGAGCTTTTATTGAAATGCTGTATGCTCCAAAATTCAAATGTAGAGAATTCTGGGAGGATCAACTAATAAAGTCAACCATTTAGATTCCCCTTTGAGGCTCTAAATGTTATTGGCCACAATCACAGTATTAGTTTGAATTTCCTGGCATGAACTATTATTTCTGCACAAATCACCAGTGTCTACCATGTGCTGGAATATATGCTATGTATCAGATGAACGATCTGGCTCTAACATATACGAGCACATAGTGTGTTTTCTGTAGTATACTTCTTGAAAAGACAGTAAATGCTGATAAGAGCTTTGAAACAGGAAATGTGTGACTTCAAGTTTTCCCAGAGATTTGGTACTGGTTTTTGCAATTTTGTTGCAGTTTTTTCTATTGTATAGGGACTGTTCTTCTCTCTCACTTCCCCCTCCATGGTTGTTAGTCTCTTTCTTGCCATGGATAAGACAGCGTTAATCCACAGCAGTTGTTTCGCTGCCCTAAATCACACATTGCCACACTTACATAAAAATGGCCCATCTCTTAACGTCTTTTCTGAGACCTTATTAGATTCATTATGGAATTTATTAGTAATACTCATCATACTAAAATGTATTTTTGTTATCCTATTGAGAAACTGGGTTACAGCAAAGTTAAATACATTTCATGGGACTTTATCAGAGAACCTTAAGTGAAATCATAAAAACTTATAGAAAATTTCTAGAAAAATACCCACAACTATGGTGATTAATAATGCATATGAATGCCTCATCTTAAGCCACTGTGGAAACAGTTCTTATGTACTCTAAAGACACCACAGTGTTCTTGCATTCTTGCTGTCCTTCACTGGTCTGTCCATTTTATAGAAGAGAAAGAAACCATGGATATTCTTATTCAGGTGCTCATGGATCATTTAAAAGGGAACAAGAAACTCCTAAGGAATTAGTAGGAATTGTGCTTTGTGTAGGGCCTTTGGCATGCCAACAAGTGCTCTGCCACTCAGCTACAACCTTGGAACTTTTTCTCTAATACTTGTTTCTTTATTGATAAATCTTCTTAGAACATGAAGAAGTGGCTGTGAGGTGGTTGTAGGTAAGGAGGGTGCTTGTCACCAAGGCTGATCCTTCTAACCAACATAGTAGAAGGAGAAAACTGACTCTCACAAGGTTTTCTATCACCTTCTCATGAACATTGTGACACACTGACACCCTCTGCTGAACAGATAAATAATTAATAAGGAAATGAAATTTTTAAAATGAACTGATCCTTTCATTTTTTAGGTTGCTAATGGGGCAAGAGACATTCTTGGAAACATCGATACCTTTCCTGAATAACTAACCATTTATTTTCCTTTTCATATGTGTTATTATCCAGGTTTTCCTAGAGAACATTTAACTCCAAGCCGCTTTGCTTGTTTTTAAGACTAGGCCTTTCATTGTAACCTAAGTCCATTTCCATCTTAAGGAGACTCCTACTAAAAGTATCCAAATTAAAATTTTTCTTGGGAGTCATGCTTCACAATACCTACCTGTAATCCCAGCCCTTGATAAATGGAGACAGGATGATCACAGTTTTATGGCAGCTTTAGCTTTAACTGTAGAGACCCTAACTCAAAAGCTAAAGAACAAAGAAAAAAACTTATTTCTGTATCTTGCCATCACAACTGATGACTCTTGTCAAAGAGTCTGCACTTTTCTCTCAGGCCCATTTGATGTATCTTAGTTTTAGCCACATCTAATGTATTTTTCTTGTAAAAGCATAAAGCCTGACTTTCTAAAGGCTGTTAGTCTATAAGCAGCATATTCCAGCTTCCTGGAAGGAATTTTAAAAGTTTGGATCATTATTTCCTGGAACAGTCTCTGAATCTAGAGGGGGGATGCCAACATCTATGAACATGACCATGAAACACTTAAGTATCCTTAATTACTGGGTATCATATGTCATAGTAAGTACATCCTATTCATTAATTGCAAGAGTTGATTTGCACATTTAAGAGCTGAGGAGCATAAACTATTTGGAATGTTCTTTTTAACATTTCATTTCAAGGTAGGTGGATCAAGGCATCTGCTCCTCTTCTAAAAATTGCGTTTCTTCAGATTTCAAAATACTCTGGGTTCATTGTGATTCTTTGTGCCGTGGTGTCTCCTGGGTATCGGCTCACAGCTGTTCTGTAGATACCCAGTATCTTATCATCTGTCTTTATGATGCTACTGAATGAGACTGTAGGCAGAGTCCCACACCTGCTTGCTGAGTTCCAGAAGTAGTCCTATGTGTATCAGTTATCTATTTTCTTGCATATATTCAGTCATCATCCTGCAAGGACAGTGCTGGCAGTTGGACACCTGCTTCTCTAACCTTTATCTTTGCAAGAGTATTTTCTTTTGTATCTCATTGAAAAAAATTTTATATTTTCAAGCTTTTGTACATGTGTGTATTTTATGTTAAATATATTCAACCCATGCTATCCTGCCCTATCTTTTCTCACCCATCCCCCTATTAATATCCATTATCTTTTCTATTTTCATCACACACACACACACACACACACACACACACACACACACACACACACACACACACACTCTATACAGTCTAGGGACCATTTATTTATAGTGGGAAATTACCAATACAGAGTCAGGTAGAAATATAAGGGTATTTAATAGGGAAAAGCCTTACTTCCAGAGCAACCTAGCCAGCCGGCATGGCAGCAGTCTGTCCAGCAAGAACCAAAGTGAAACCGAAAGAGAAAACACAGTCACACTACATCACCCTGACCACGCCCTCGCAAGCGTGGTCAGGCACATCTGTAGCCAGCCCCTAAGTAGGTGTGGCTACAGCTTCCGCTACATTTATTCTGAGAAAATAATAATATATTTCTTAGAGGTTATTTCCCATTTGTTATTTAGTTGGAGTCTCGTTTTGTCATAGATCAGTTCAATGTTCTGAATAGTTTGGTTCCATACTAAATCTTTTAAACATTTATTCTGCTATTTGATAATTTCATAATATACAGTGCATTCTGATTACTCCCAATCCCACCCTTTCCTATCTACCTCCAACCCTTACCTACCCTCCTGTTTTCCTCTGGAAAGTCACTTTCCCACATTCACAATTTTTGGTTTGTGTTATAACTTATCAACTTTAACCAAGCCATTTGTGTAGTTGGGGATTTAAAGCCATCCATTAGAGCTTGGTAGATTCACCCACCATTGGTCATACAACTGTAAAAAAATAAATGACTACACCTTACCAAAATCCACCAGTAATTAATATTTAAGCAATGGCAGTTTTAAAGATATCTACATGATGTTCTTTTCTTAGTCTGTGGCCCTGGTGAGAATGCCTACCTTAATAATTTTGGGTGAAAAAAAGTCTCTAAAACTCAATACATTACCCTACAAAATGAAGATGTTTTGCTCTGACTACCACCGAAACATAATTTTTCTATAAATATCTGGTTGTAAGGATAGCAGAGCTCCTAAATGGTAATCAAGATGGTCTCAGGGAAAAATGTGAGAGACAGAACTGGAAAATAGCTATAATTTGCTAATCAGAAACATAATCAGAGTTTATCCCATTTTGAAAAAGACTATAAATATAAGCAGTGACTAAAAAGTGTAGAGATGAAAATCACAGGCAAATGTTGTTGATGACCATGTGACGACTGTCTACTGGAGAGGTGCTAGGCTCCTTGCATAAAAATTTAAACTTTACCAGCAAAAACATTAAAATCATTGCCTGTGGCAATCTCACAAATCTTTAGAAGGACTTTTGGGTGTTACTGCATACTACTGCATTAAAATATTTAGAATTTATTTAATGTTTATGAGTGGTTTGCCTGCATGTATGTCTATGTAACATATGGATATCCAATGCCTGAGGAGGCCAAAAGAGGGCATTGGATCTCCTGGGATTGACGTTCCAGATGGTTGTAATCCATCATGTGGGTTCTAGGAATCAAATCTAGGTCTTCTACAAGAGCAGCAAGTGATCTTAACTACTGAGCCATCTCCCAAACTCCTATTATTGCATTTTGAAGTATCTACATTTTACAAACTGGGGAAATAAATCAGTAGATTGTTCATTATCAAACAATTCACCTATAGAGCTGGACTTTGAAACTATGTTCTAGGGTTTTCAAGAGCTTAGTCTCAGGGTTGGAGAGATGATTCAGCAGGTAAGGGCACTACTGACTGCTCTTCCAGAGGACACAGGTTCAATTCCCAGTACCCACATCAAGACTCAAAACCATCTGCAACTCCAGTGCTGGGGACCTGATGTCCCCTTCTGTCCTCCATGGGAACTGCATATATATGGTTCATAGATACAGTCAGGAAAACTGTCATACACATAGAACAAACAAACAAGTAAAAGACCACATTTTCCTTAACTATTTACTTTGCTTTTCTTTTACCTAGATCATTTGTGTACTCACATGACATGTAGGATTCAATTTCTCCCTTCTACTTTGCAAGCAATCTTTGTATACCTACCCACAGCCTCTTGAAGACCTTGCTTATTTTTGTTCCAATCTACATGTTAAGATATGGCTCACCAATCTGAACTATAACATGTATGAGGTAACAATATTCACTGATCAAATAAACAAGATTGCCTGGTTGAATTCACTATTACTCATCTTGTCTTAAGTGAATAGATTGTTGCTTGGCTTTCTCTGCTTGCTGAGTAGGAGAGATTTAATTAGTTTGCTAAGTACAGGTGTCGATCTGCTTGTAGATGTTCTTTTCTATATAAAATACAATGGTAGCTGCATGTATTTCTGCATTTATTAGAATGATTAATGTATACCTGGATATGAGAATAATAAGCATCACACTAAAAAATCTTTAAATATGATTTAAATGTATACTGATAAAAATAATACATCAGTGATCAAAAAGCATAGGTACATTGAAACAAGTGGTCAACGTTAGAATGACTTTTAGAAGGCAGTTTAGTTTTGTAAGCGTTTTGAACATAATTTGTTTTACCCAACCTCTGCTTGCTGAAATCTTTGCTAGCCAGAAAGTGGAGGATGTGTGCAAGGAGTTTAATGTAGCACTTCTATTATATTTTACACTAGATTAATTAAATGCCTGTTTTTTTCTAGTTCTTGTAGAGGTAAAGCTATTCCTTACATATCAGGTATTTGAAACTATGAAGAGCACATGTCATGCCCCTTAAATGCAGAGCTGTGGTCATTTACTTATGGAAGAAGCCTGGGTTTGTATCTAGCATGTATTCTATGATCTATGCACATCTCCATTGTCAGTTCTAGAGAACTATCACTCAAAGTTTAGACACCTAATACACCATGCTCTGGTGCTTTGCATCCAGAAAAAAAAATGAATCTGGCCTCTCTGTGGGAAGCAGATGAAGTTTGTTGTTGACACGGACAACACATGTCAAGGACCCCCAACCCCCACACCCGAGGTTAAGCTCAGCCAAATGGTAAAGCTTTCCCTTGATTAGTGAGCAGATGTTTTCAGTGTGTGTAGAAATATCAACTGCAGCTTCCACCTTTTCCATGTTTACAGCCTGAGACTGCCCTCTAGAGATTAACTACTGAGAGTAGCTATAATCGCCTCCTCCTCCTTCAGCCTGATACCTACCTCCTCAAATCTCCCAAGTTTCCAGACTGCTGCTGGTGCACCTACATCAGAGAACATGGCCCACCCAATCCCAGCTTTTCTGTACATATATCTGTCCTTTCTTCATTTCCTCACCACCCCAATCAAATCAACCACAAAGCCATGCAAATATAGCGCCTCTACTAGTGTCTCATTTCTGAGTAGACCATCGTTCTTTTATCTGCACAAGCCAACAATGTAGATGCCACACACATAACCTTCAAACCTCAGCCAGGAGCCCTTTTTTCTCTCATTCTCAATTTGCCACCAAGGTCTTTTGACTATGTCTACTAAATTTCTATTTAAAAATTTCCATTCCTTAGCATTTTTATTGTCACGGCACATCATGTAGGCCATGAATTCTGCTACCTTGTATCTTGGGTACCATAAAAGTGATGTCTCTATTTTTGTTGCATATTCTCATCACCCACATCAAACCCCAGTCATCACCATGATACTAATTTCAAAGGGCAGCATGATCTTCCTTTGCGGTATACCCTTCCATCATTTCCAATTATTTTCATACCATACCCCAAGTCCTTCAGATACAATCACTATACCTGGCCTGTGGGATCTCACAAGAACTTCCCCTCCTTAGCTGTAACTTTCATCTTTCATCTATGTATGGGTACCCTGCTTCCTCAAATTTGAAGATAACCATACATACTAGAAATTTCTCTCTACCTCTTGCTGTCCTATTTAATAAAGAATTTATCTGCATTCCTTAGATCTTAGCTCAAACCTCTCTTCTTCCCAAATGCTCTAGATATGTTCCACAGTCAACTTGACACAGTCTTGAGTTACCCACGGCAAACTCTATTGGACTATATTGCCCAGATCAGATTGGCCTATGGTTATGTCTTTGAGAGGCTTATTTTGATTGGTGATTGACCTGGAAGGGCCTAATCTATTGTGGGGACCACCATCTATAGACAGAAGAGCCTGAGATGTATAAGAAAGCTAGATGGCCACGAGCTAGTGAGGAATCAGAAAACAAGCCAGCAAGCAATTTTCCTTCATGCTTTCTGCCTCAAGCTTCTTCCTTGAGTTCCCTCAGAGATGGGTTATGATCTGGAAACATGAGCCAAATGAACCCTTTCCTTCCCACACTGCATTTGGTCATGTTTACCACAGTGACAGAGATCAAACTAAGATATCTGTATTCTCTTCCATTGCTCTATTCTCCTTCAGAAAACATTATCCAAGTTTTAATTAGCATTGTGTTGAGGTCTTTAAGACCACCTTTAGTCCTGATCATTCTATGGGAGGATCAGAGCTCACGAAAACTGTTATGTTCATGACTGCAGCTTATTGCATAGAAAGGACACACATACAAATCAGCAAAAGAAAAGCATATCAAGGGTGGAGCTCAAGAGAGGTAAAGTGGCATCTACAGTTACGAGTCCCAGTGCAGCCTTGAGGACATACTTTGTTCATTCCTTATGGAAGTGTATACCTTTGAGGTATTACTCACTGAGGAATCTCAAGCAAGCTTGTGTCCAGCAATTTTATTGCAGGCAAGATACACAGACAGCAACAGACAGCATACTAACTTCTCAGTCAGTAGTCCCCAGAAATGAAACTGACCCACAGTGGTCCAAAGTCTCAGGCATAAGAAAGCTGGTATTTCCTGATAAATTACCTCTTGGGTGTAAACTATCTAAAGTGGCCCATGGCCTCAGGTACACAAAGACACTTGTATCTTGGTCTATTGCTAAAATGTCATCTAAGAGCCAGTCAACATGACCCTGTGACCCTGGGAGTGTACAATGTTTTGAGAGCTCAGGCATGCAGAGTTAATGCTTTCTTGCCCAAATTACTGTGTCACCATTTTCTTTCTTTCTTTCTTTCTTTTTTTGTTGTTGTTGTTGTTTTTTGTTTTTCGAGACAGGGTTTCTCTGTGTAGCTTTGGAGCCTATCCTGGCACTCGCTCTGGAGACCAGGCTGGCCTCGAACACACAGAGATCCACCTGCCTCTGCCTCCCGAGTGCTGGGATTAAAGGCGTGCCCTATGCCCGCCCCCCCCTTTTTTTGGTTTTTCGTCACCATTTTCTTAACTAATGTATTTCTTCCTAGAGTACAGAAGAGTGATGTTGGTAAGCTGCCTTGTTTATCATGATGTGCCTACCCCTTGGTATGGTTGCTGACTATCTTAGTAGGAGTTACTACTGCTATTATGAAACAGCATAAACAAAAGCAAGTTGGGGAGGGAAGGGTTTATTTGGCTTATATTTCCACATCACAGTCCATCACTGAAGGAAGTCAGGACAGGAACTCAAACAGGGCAGGAGCCTGGAAACAGGAGCTGATGCAGAGGTCATGGAGCGGTGCTGCTTACTGGCTTACTCAGCCTATTTTCATATAGAACTAAAGGCCACTAGTCCAGGGATAGCACCACCCACAATGGGCTAGGACCATCTCCATCAACTGCTAATTTAAAAAATGCTCAATAACTGGGTGTTATGGTGGGATTTTCTCAATTGAGGTTCCCTCTTTTCAAATGACTGTAGCTTGTGTCAAGATGACACAAAACCAAGCTAGCACAGTGGCATAATAGACGATACTCTATAATTACTTGTCAAATTGATAAATAAATGAATAAAACTTACTCTTTGTTGTCTTATTTCCTTCACATCTATACTAAGTTCTTTTTTTTAAAAAAATAACATTTTAATTTAATCTTGGAAAACTTCATGTATGTATACCATATACCTGGAGCCTATTCACCTCCCATTTTGCCCCTCCAAAGTTTTTCAGGGTCCCTCAACATATCTACTTCTCATCTTCATGTCTGTTTCATGTATTTCTGTCAAGCGGCTTTCCTAAACTTCATTTCAGAATTTTAAAAATTTTTTTTAGTTTTTTAAACTTTTTTATTATTCATTTTATATCACGACTGTAGCCTCCCCTTCTTCCTCTTCACCCAATCCCTCCCCACTCTTCCTCTCCACCCCCCCTCAACCCATCTCTCCTCTATAATTGCTCAGAAAGGGGCAGGCCTCCCATATTTCAGAAATTCAGCATGTATTTATTTATCCTGTTACTGGTTTTTATATCATGCTAAGAGATACCTAACATGAAATTTGCCACTTGATTTTTTTATTTCATTTTAAACTTCATTTTTAAAATTAACATATAAATGATAGTTCTCATTATGGTGTTTTTGTTCATACTAAGTTTTGGTTAATTCCACTACTCCTTTCTCCTACCTCCATGACCCCCAGTCCCCACTGCACATTTCCTCTCCCAGCAGTCTTTCTTTCCTTTTCAAATCACTACCATATCCATCTCTATTACCCTCCACACCCGTTGCCATAAAGCCTCTTCCTTCCTGTCTTATGGGGGTTCCTAAAGAAAAATGAGATGATAAAATTTGCTAGAAAGTGGATGGAACTGACAATAGTATGATAACTGAAGTATCCCAGCCTCAGAAAGACAACTCTGACATGTTCCTTCTCATCTGTGGGCCCCAGCTTCTAATTGTTCTATACATGTATTTCTGTGGGGGTGAGTGAGGGTAGAGTTCACCATGCATCATTTTTATTTAGTATTTTTTCTTTCCCCTTCCCCAGCTCTTCCGAGATCTTCCCCAACCCCCCACCCACCCAACTCCATGCCTTCTCTCTCTCTAGAAGGCAAACAGCAAACAAAAACGAATTTTTTAAATGAAGAAAAAATATGCAAGAAATACACACTTGCACAGACAAAACTCAGAAACACACAAAATTGGAAGTCATAATATACAAGCAAAAGAATAGTAAGACAGAAAAAAGGCCCAAACCAAGCAATATATGACCAAAAAGTCTACCAAAATACCATTGAGTTTATTTTGTATTGGCATCTAACTGCTGGGCAGGGGGCCTCCCTTATGTGTGATTAATTGCCCAGTGAGATTTCATTACAGAAAACTAAGTGCTTCTTTGAAAGCAGATGTCAATTGCAGATAGGTTCTTAGGGATGAAACTCATGTCCACTTCTCAACACTGGTATCCTGTCTTGCTTAAACCTGTGCGTACCTGGTGCATACTGCTATAATCTCTGTGAGTTTTCATACATGTATCAGTCCTGTTGTACATGGAAGGCACCGTTTCCTTGTAGTCACCCATTCCTTCTGGTTCTCACAATCTTTCCACCTCTTCTTCTGCATAGCTCCCTGAGCTTTCGAGGAGGCCTTTAATGAAGACATCCCATTTAGGACTGAGCATTCTAAATTCTCTCAGTCCCTCCACACTGTTGAGTTGTGGATTTTTGTGTTAGCTCCCATCTCCTGCACAAGGAAGCTTCTCTCATGATGGCTTAGTGAGATACTGATCTATGGCTACAACATAACGTAGTTAAGAGTCGTTTGATTCCTATATTCTTTTAGTATAATAATAGTATTTGATTTTCTCCTAGGCCCATGGCCTATCCAGTCTCAGGTTTATATCTAAGTTAACTTTGTGCTCCTGAATAACGTGCAGTAGATTCCTAAAGCCCTTGTTATGTCCCTCCACCAACTGCACACCTGCACCTTCAAGTGTGACTCTTTCTCTATCTCCGTGTATTATCACCTTTATTTATTTTTTGGCACTTTCACACCTATGGAGTCCATCAGGCTGCCCTCGTGTTTACTATGTATCAGAGGCTGGCCTTGAACAGTTGAGCCTCCTGCTTCCACTTCCCACGTGCTAGTTTTCAGGTGTGTGCCAGCACTCCTGGCTTCTGTTTGAAGTAATTTAAAAATGGAAAAACAATAGAATTACTTCAAATACATGTACTCAGTGTATCATGTTCCATGATCATCTAAATTTATTTCTGAAGCTTACAGTGGTGGAGAACATCTGCAATTGTAGTACTGGGAGGCAGAGGTGAGAAGCATCTCCATTTCTAGGCCAGCCTATACTATGCAGTGGCATCTTGCCTCAAAGCCAAAGCAACAGGTTATTTCTAAAACAGTGAAGTATTGACCCAGCTAGCACCTATCACAAGGATTTTAATAATCAAATTATGTCCAACTTTGAGTGTCCAGTATATTAGAAATATAGAAAATTTCCTGGCTACATCCCTAAGTATCCCCTGGTGATCTTCAACTCCTTACCTTCAGGCGCCTCATGATATTCAACTATTTTACTCTGCCATCAGTCTCTGTCCTTGGCCAAGAGTCCAAAAGCATGGGTCATGAAATTAAATACATTGTAACTAAAATTTATCTTGTTGTGGTGAAACACAACCTAGAGTCTATGGAAGTCCAGAGTGATTTACAGATGATCATGCGGGGGGCATAGTTTTTCTGTTTACATGTGGTTTTTTGCCCATGGTGATGGGCAAAAAAACCCAACCAAAACAAACAAAAAACACAGTGTAGAAAGGGTTGAGGGGCAGAGCACCTTGACCACGAGTGTGGTGGACACTACCACAGCAGAAATTATTTGAAATTTTCAATTAAAGCTTTTTCTTGCATAGTAAGAAGTTTCAGTTTAGTCCCTGACTAGTTAGAGAAATTTGATTGTCAATTTTACTAATTTATGTTTGATTAAGTATGACCCCGGCTGATGGGAACTACTTAAGTTTGCAAAAGCATCTGTCATGGGCTGGTTTTTCTATGACCACAGAAGCCATTACATCATACTCTAATTTAAAGAATGATAATAATTGCAAGTGTGTGGAGTCTTGTGCTGTTCTGTCCTCTGTGATCACAAGTTTCTGACGATCCTTTTGGAAAGTCAGATGCTGTGAGTCACAGTATATCTAGTTTTGAAGTAACAGGGGGAAAAATCATTAAATTATCCAAACAAATTGTCATAGACTAGAAACAGGGGTTTTTGAACACAGTTCAGACTGTGTGTCTGTACCATACACTTTACAAACTTAGTTTGATTAAGTTTTGTTTTTCTGAGGATATGATTCTTTTCTGTAATTACCATTCTGTTTTCCCTGACAGGCTATCAACCATTGACTGCCTTAAGCTCCCTGCGAATTGAGTTATTCCCAATAATGCTCTACATTATGAAGACATTATTCGAGTGGCTGTCCACTGTGATCTGGTTATTTGGAGCTTTACAGAAAGCAGGTGGTTCTTCCATCTCATCGGCATTCTTATCACCCACGGTTCACCATCTTGTCTCCTGCAGCTCAGCTCTCTCCATCCATTACAGATGGGGCCCTTTCCCATCATTCGCCCTATTTATTTGGTTTCTCATTTCCTTTCTGGTCTTTCCTTAAATCACCCACGTTCTCTCGTTTTCTGTTATACCAAGGCTCCTGTTTGTGATATTCATTCATTCACAGCCAAAGGCTTTGCAACAGTTGAGTTTTCTGGCTTTGTGTGACCATCCAGGCTACTCAGAGGTTGTGCTGCTTCCACGCCCCACAGGTCTGATGCTCAGACCTGCAAAGCAAGCTGAGCATTTCTGACCTGTGACCCCGGCTTCCAGTGGTACTCAGTGGTGATGTTTCTTGTGACCCTGATACCTAGCGTTTGACCTATTTGTCTGCTCAGACCTCACTCTTGGCTGAGATGATGCTTTGGACTTGATCTTTGTGCTTTGAATGGAATCTCAAGGGCACATGCTTTAGATTGAGATGCAGAGAAGCACCGATCTTGCCTCCTCAGTTGTTAACCTTTGGATTTTGTTGGTCTCACCTTCCTTATCTGTAAAATATAAAGGCACTAGCAAAGCTCCCCTAGAAAGCACAATTCCTTGTCATGGACACTCAGTGTATACCCACTGACACCTTGCCAATGTAGAGGCTTATTTACATTACCTGTCATCTTCTCAAGCCATGGAGACCTGTTGGCAGGCTCCCTGGTGCACCCACAGTCCCAGCTCAGGCTCACAATATGACTTGCTTTTCTAGTCACTGTTGTGGTGATGTAAGTGAACAACAAAAACTTTTGTGTTGTTCCACTGTTGTGTTTCTTTAAAATTCTAAAAGATGTCATTTAAACAGTGATTTCTAGTATAAACATGTCATTAGAAATGGCATAGTTTCTCCTTTGCATTGTGTGGCTTGTTTCTCTCTCTATATATTTGTGTGTGTGTGTGTGTGTGTGTGTGTGTGTGTGTGTGTGTGTGTGTGTGTGTGTGCTCAGGTAGTATCCAGGTAGAGGACAAACAACCTCTGGTGATTCTCAAGTGCAGCTTGTTTTATGAGACAGGCCCTCTGCTGGTGGCTAGCCAGTTAGTCTAGGCTGGCTGGCTGGCACACCCCAGGAGTCTTCTTGCCTCCACCTCCCTAGTGCTGAGATTACAAGAATGCATCATTACAGCTTGCTTTCCTTTCTTTTAGGGATTTTATTTTAGGCTGGGTATAGGGAGCATGCCTTTAATCACAGTCCTTGGGAGGCAGAGGCAGGCAGATCTCTTAATTCAAGGCCAGCCTGGTCTATGAAACAAGTTCTATGTTCTGGGACAGCCAGGGCTACATAAAGAAACCCTGTCTCAAAGAACAAAACAAAACAAAACAATTGTTTTATTTTATGTGTGCACGCCAGCTTTCACAAAGGCCAGAAGAGAGTGTTAGATTTCCTGGAACTGTTGTGAGCCATCTGATGTGGGTGCTATGAACGAAACTTGGATCCTCTGCAAGAGCAATCCCTAACCACAGGGCCATGTCTTCAGCCCCTGGATGTTTGATGTGGGTTCTGGGACTCATTAGTGCACAATAAGCATTTTACTGGCTAAGCTATCTCTCCAGCCCCGCTTATTGTTTCTACAATACCCTAGAGAGCCGGCAGATCCAAAAGAGGGATCTGCTTTGGTTTTGGCTAAGAAGTGTTATGGTGGGGGTAAAAGAAAGAAAGAAGGACAGGATAGAAAGCAGACTGATGGACTGAATAGAGGGCAAGAATTCCTGAGCCTAGCTGATGGAATTCACAGCCTGACTCTGCCACCTATTGGCTGGGTGGCTTTGGACAGTTACTTAACATCTCTGTGGTTTCCTCATCTGTGAAGTGGGAGAAAAATAGAGCCTAACTCAGAAAATGGATCAGAGCCATTTCTAATTAAGGCTATAGCACCACTCCAGATTACCAGGATAATTCTTCCCTGACTTCTCTCAGCATTTCCTCTTACAGGTTCTCTGCTCACTGGCCTGCCTGTCTTGTTACAGCCTCAGTCACTTCTGATAGTCCAGGGGTTTTAGTTTACTCATAGAAATGCACATTTCTCCTCTCAAAGTAGTCATGCTAAGAAGAGCTGTGGAGATTCGGAGAAATCAAGATATGTGGGTACTTAAAAGAGTTCCTTGGATTCTTCGACAAGATACTCTTTCAGGTATCTTCAGCAACAACAAACCTTTGCTTCTGAATATGGAGTATCTGAAGTTGGAGCAAGCTGGGCCTGGAGGCATAGGCCTGTCGGTTATCTGGTAGATTAAAGCAAGAGTATATCACAATCAATGCCTGCTTGGGCCACAGAGTAAGTGAGTTCAAGGCCAGCCTGAATAGGGAGACCCTGTCTCAAAATAAAAAGTAAAAGGAGTGCTGGCTTTATCTCAGTGGAAGAGTGTTTTACTAGTCTGTGGGGTATAGTGGGAAATTACCAATATGGAGTCAGGTAGAAATATAAGGGTATTTAATAGGGAAAAGCTTTACTTACAGAGCGACCTAGCCAGCTGGCGTGGCAGCAGTCTGTACAGCAAGTACCAAAGTGAAACCGAAGGCGCAAACGCAAAGTTATGTGGATTATCACTTCTGTCTATAATTGTATGTATATATAACTTTATAATATTAATTAAAATGTACTTGTCATATAGTTACAGGTACATAAAATTTTGTTTGAGTGAGTCTATGGGAGCGGGTGCAGCAAGAGCCACTGCTTGGGGCTGGAGAGATGGCTCAGTGATTAAGAGTGCATAAAAAACCCCAAACAAAACAACACCCCAAACAAACAAAAATAAACACACCAAACAAAGACAAACAAACAAAATAGCTGGGCAGTTGTGGTGTACGCCTTTGATCCCAGTACTTGGGAGGCAGAGGCAGGTGAATCTCTGAGTTCAAGGCCAGCGTGGTCTACAAGAGCTAGTTCGAGGACAGCTAGGGCTACACAGAGAAACCAAAAAAAAAAAAAAAGTGTATACATAGAAAGTTTGTAGAGTACCAGAGTCTGGAGTCTGAGTCCAGGAACCCAGGTTGGCAATTCACAAACTCCAGCTCCAGGGGGTTCTGACCCTCTTGACCCCACCTACCCTTGACCCAGGGAAAGCTTTGCTGCTTTAGCAGCCAATTGTATAACATGTGCATGTGACAGTCACTGCAATGGTTTTATGGTTTCCTCTAAAGGTCTGTATCACTACTTAAATGGAGATGCCATCATTGGTGATCACTGCGTTTTAAAAACTACTTTACTACTTTTGTTCACATTAAGTACCAGTAGACTGATTGTCTCTAATAACTTGTTACCTAAGTATGTTCTGAAAATATTAAAAGGCATCAGTCCATCTGTACATCTCTAACCATGTCTAGATCACACATGCATTGTGTAGCTGTGGTTACTTGCTTAGGTTCACTCATTGGAGCCCTCTCTGTATGGCTGTTGTTGCCCAGTTCCAGGGGTCTCAAAGCAAGACCATTTTTGCCTGACTCAGAGAGGGATTTGAGGCTGAGACGGTGTTGTTAGCTTGTCAGTACTGCAGGGAAGCTTCTAAAAATCAGAGGTTTTAGGGCTAATATTATGGTGAATCTTTGGGGTCATGAATATCTTAGGTCATCATGAGTTGGATAAGACTTCATTATTGGAAGCTTGGTCCTCTGAGGCAATGTTGAGAGATGGTAGAACCATTAAAAGTTACAGCCTAGCCCAAAGTGATTAGGACAAAGAGGGCATGGGCTTCAGTGCAGAATAATGCTGACCTCAAGGAGTGAGTTAGTTCTCACGAGAGTGGATGGAGTATTGTGAGTGACGGACCTTCCCCCTTATGTAACATTCCCTTTCTACTTTCCTACCAATATGTGATACAGGAGGTGGGCTCTCACTGGGAGATTGGCACAAGGCAGTTCTGAATCTCTATCCATAACAATTTGTCACCCAAATAAAGCTCTCTATGAATCCACCTGCATCAAATATTAAACAGCCGAACATTGGTAAATCGAGGTAGTTTAATTGTTGCATGATCTTGAAAAGACAGTGAAATCTGCCTCTTCTTGACACATAAACTGAGCCTACTAGAGCCTGAACACCCCAAGGCCTTGTTTTACAGGGGAGAATTAGTGCTGAGGGCAGAACAATGGCAAGATGTACACAAAGAAAGCCTGGACCAGAACTTAGCCAGATTTTGAGCATGAAACCTACCTTTCCAATTTTTATTTTTAGTTCTTTTGATCTAAGAAAAATGACATCATCTAATAACACACCCAGTGAAAAGATCAACCATTATACTGTCAGGTTAATGTTAGTGTGTGTGGGGGGGTGGGCTGAATGTATCTTGGAAACTTATCATGCAATTCATTTTCCTTTAATGTGAACTCTTCCAATGAGCTAGCATTCTGTTGTGACGATATGCCATCACAATCCCCTCACCCCCAGCTCAGAAAATGAAGACTACTGCTGTCCTGGCCTACTGATGGGCATGAGGCAGCTCTGTTGTCATGGCTGTAGTTTAAAAAAAAGAAGGAAGGACAGAAGAAGGAAAGAAAGGAAGGAAAGAAGGAAGGAAGGAAGAAAAGAAGGAAGGAAGGAAGGAAGGAAAGAAGGAAGGAAGGAAGGAAGAAAGAAAGAAAGAAAGAAGGAAAGAAAAGGAACTAGGTCTTTTCAACCTAAAGGTTCTCTCTGTAGAATTAATTAGAGACATTTTTTTAGCAGACATTTTTTAGCAGACATTTAGATTACAGGAATGTGGCGCTGGTATCACATCATGACATTTATTCTTTACCAAGAAGCTTTGTAATTAGTTCACCTGTTCAAAACTGTTATTTTACCATGCAATAAGGATTCCAGGAGTCCTAGTCAGACTTATTTAATTTATCTAATTGACATATAAGAAAGCGAAACTATTCACTTTTGATTTGTAAGTGCAACTCTTACTTACTTGTTTGGAGACATGAGTTAATGTAGAATTTATCCAATGCTGATGAAATTCTGTGGGAAAGTGAGCCAATGGGTTACTATTTTATTATGTTAGAGTCAAGAATGTTTAGAATTTCATTACCACTCTCCAGAAACTGTTCAAAGTCTGAGTCATAGGATGCATATTGTTAAGGCTCTCACTTTGAAGCTGAGAAAGAACAGACTTTGGGAGAGATAATTGACCTTCCTATGATTTTGTAGCAGAGCAACAGTTTGTGGCAAGCAGATGCTGGAACCCAGAGCTTCGGCTTCATGTCCAGCAATTTTCCCACCAGGTGGGGCTGTTTTCTCTATCCTGTACAGTGAGGCTGTGACACAGGAGTCAACAGAAGGTGTAGTCACTGCTTTGCCAAACACCATGCCCTCAAGGACTTTGTATCTGCCCATGGAAGAGACATGCATTTACAAGTTCATTTCTCTCCAAGATAGCTCCCTATCCTTTTACCTTTTGAACATTTTTAATACCATAGAGTATATATAATATTACTACATTATTGGTAGTGACTTTAAAAAAGTAAATGCATAAAGATATTTTCCAAAGATGGTAGCTGTGTGACTTACTTGGAAGGGTACAATAAGGGCCACCAATTTAATGTGTCTACTATGAAGTGAGCCATCAGGCTTCAACAGTTAAAATATGTTGTTGGAATGAGAGAAGCAATGGGACCATTGCACTGAGAGTGGCTGTGCCAATGGCCCACACATTCTGTTTTGTGTGACACATCACTTAAAACATGATAGTGCTAATTAGACTTTGGTGGCTGAAGCAAGACATCCGAGAAAGCAACTTAAAGAAGGGATAATTCAGTTGCATAATTAAGGGATAATTATGGTTGCAGAAGCCTTAGTCCATCTTTAAAGAGAGGGTGTGACAGAAAAGTTTCATGGCACATTCTTGGTAGCCACAGGGTGGAGAAAGAACACCTTCTTCCTTGCACCCTTCCATCTGTTCCCCAGCCTAAGGGATGGTGCTACCTACACTAAGGGCTGATCTTTCCCTCTTAGTTAATCCTCTCTTGAAAAGTCCTCGTGATACACCCAAAGATTAGTTGACCTTTACTTAATCTTCTAGGTGCTTCTCATTGTAATCATGTGATGGCCAAGGTTAATCATCACAACTAATGATATTCTGAATGTATTCTAGGCTGGAAATGGAAGGCTGAGTAGACATGAAGTCATAAGAGAAAGACTAACAAAACTGAGGGTAGCGAAGGGATTCCTAGGTGAATGATATGTCCTGGTAACTGGTGGCTATAAGGTAGCTGAGACACAATCTTAATTTGGAGTCCGTAGACAGAAGGTGCACAGTTCCCTTTACCATGGAACTGGGCCTTCTGGCTCAGTGCTTTTAAATACCCTATTACTGCTTTCAAAAGACAGAAGAGCTCATTTCTTTGCCAGGCCATCATGTTTTTTAGTCACTGGAGGGGTTCCCTCCAAGCCTGGGTGATTACAGGGAGGAGATATTTAAAGGGCAGTATTCACAATTTAGATTTGCGGGTGCACCAGATGACCTTTAAGACACTTTCCAGCACCTGGGGTTTTATGATTCCCTTTCTATTATGCATCTATGCTGGATATGTGTGACATTGTTTGAGGCAAACACTGAGAATGAACAGGAGCACAGTTTGGAATGTTGCTGGTGCTTACATCTATTTTGTGTTTCAATTTCTGGAAGCAGTCTTTGTCTGGGAGGCAGTTTGGTCGGTGACCTTCTGTAACATTTGGAGCCCGGCCACACTGTCTTTGTTTACTGTAAAGAGCATGGAAAAACCGATTTCCTGACAGTGCTCTGTGAAGTCTAAGGTCAAACTACTCGCAGGTGAACAAACACAGTCCACCTACCTTACACTTTGACATTTGGCCTCTGTAAAATGGAACTAGGTAGCAGTGTTGGGGTCCCGAGAGGGGGAAGTCTGTCCTCTGCCAGCAGCCAGCAGCCAGCAGCCAGCAGCCAGCAATTAGTCACTTTGGCAGGCAGCTTTGAAGCACTATTCTTAATTCAGCACCCTTGTTGGGAAGGCTCAAAGACAAAGCATTAAGACTTTCAGTCCTCTAGCCATCCAGTAGATACACACCTTCCTTGATCTACATTCAGATTTCCTGGGATTGGTGTTCCACTGAATATTCATATCGGCCAGGCTCAGTCTAGTCTTTATGGTAGGACTTCACTGTGACTGAGGTGGGTTGGCCTCTTTCAGGCCTTTTATCTAAGTTTGATTACCATTAAATGCAAGCAGTCCTCATTGTCAAAGAAAAAGAAGCACTTCTCTGGCTCAGAAGAGCTTTTAGGGCCTAGACAGTCCCTCTTCATTTCTCCCCCTCTTCTAAGTAAAATACATTGACCTGTGTGCATGCACTCGAGCCACATGCGTGTACATGTGTGTCTGAATTAAACAATTACCTTGAGCTGGTTACTCAGTCACTTTTTTTTTTTTCCAGATCAGGTGTTCTTGTTTGTCTGTTTTGATTATTAGAACTTACCTGAACTGGTGGCCACAAAAAAAAATGGATGAGCATAAATTTGGCTTTCACTGTATTTTTAAACAATATTTTGCCCTGCAGCGTATTCTGATTCTCCAGTGTCCTAGTTATCCCACATTGCTCTTCAAGCCTGTTTAGAGGTGATCTACTATGCTCTTGCTAAAATATATCTGGATATTAAAAGCTCAACTCTTTACTGCTGATGAGAAAGACTATTAACACTTTCCCCTCCAGCAATAATATGAGGCAATAACATCCCTTTTCACTTCCAGGGCCAGAGGCAGTATATCATATTAACCTTCATTAACTGCTCAAGAAACAAGGTACCTTCATTAATTTAGTATTCCAGTTAGCTAAAATTCTTCAATTTGAAAAACTCCCGTGGTTTTTTTTTTCTCCCCTTTAACCTCTACATTCCTGTGTGAATGTTAAACCTGTTAGAACAGCTATCACCTTGATAAATGTATGCAGCATTCCAATCAGGAAGTAGACAACAATGGGTTAGGCTTATAGCCAAAGTGGGACACAAGATCAGCCTAGACAGAAAGAAGTGGCTGAGGTGTGCAGTTGTGGGTCAAGCACTGAGCCAAAGGGTAGAGTGAGAGAGAGGGCGTGGAGTCTGTTCCTATCTGTTTAATGTCATGATGGAAACCAACTCTCCGAAGCCACTCAGATATCAGTAAAATATGAAATTCATACTATTCCATGTAGTATACTACTTCTTTTTATCACTTTCATATTACTTAGGGTTTCTATTGCTGCGATAAAATACCATGGCTGTAAGTAATTTGGGGAGGAAAGGGTTTCCTTCAGCTTATGTTCTACACCCTTGTCCATTACTGATGGAAATAAGATCAGGAACTCAAGGCAGGAACCTGGAGGCAGGAACGGAAGCAGAAGCCCTGAAGGAACATTGCTTATTAGCTTGCTCTTTGTGGGTTACTCAGCCTACTTTCTAGTATAACTCAGGACCATCAGCCCAGATGGCTCCTTCCACAATAGGCTGGGCCCTTTCCCATCAATTAGTAATTAGGAAAATGCAATACAGGCTTGTCTACAGGCCAATCTGATGGGGGCATTTTCTCAGTGCGGGTTTTCTCTTTCCACAGTAATGTATGTAGCTTGTGTCAAGTTGACATAAAACCACCTAACACATTCATGATCTTGAACATCTGTAATTTCAGCTTGGGATATGGAGGCAGGAGGATTGTGAGCTTAGTACATAGTGAGTACTAAGTTAGCCAGGGCAGCAGAGCAAAATCTTCTCTCAAGATATAAAGGACAGCTGGATGAAGCATTTGTCTAGCTGGAAGTAGACTTTGTTGTCTTCAGTGATATTGCAGCTCTCTCTCTCTCTCTCTCTCTCTCTCTCTCTCTCTCTCTCTCTCTCTCTCTTTTTAATAAAGCCTCCAGACTCCATCTCATCTTCCTCTCCAGCCCCAGCAGAGTTCAGGGCTCACAGACAGAGACAACTTCCATAAATTGAAACACAAAGTGGATATAAGCACATCAACCTTCCAAACCCTGCTTTTGTATATTCTCCGTGTTTGCTTTGTGCAGTGTAATGAACAGGGACACTTCAGAAAAGGAGCTGCCGAGCTCTCTATATATCTGCTCCTCACCCTTTCCATCAACCTTGTCCTTGAATCCCAGATTCGTTATCTTACAGGTGGGCTGGTATTCTTCCAGGTTAAAGCAGGGAGGGGTGCCAAAGCTTTAGAACCTGAATCTCCTTGGTCTAGTACCACTTCTGTAAACTAGTTTGCTAAAGCCAAGTCTTTCAGACTGGTCACCTTTGGGTATATTTATGCTTTGAACCTACTTCTCTTTTGGTTTCATTAAAATAAGTTATTTGAAAAATACTTTGCTTGTAGGATCCCTAAGATCAAGTAAGGTAACGGATCTACAGTGTTACCTACAGACTCTGGTGTGTAGCAAGTGTTCAAAGTCAGTTATCAGAGTTTCTGTTGACATTTAACCACTCACCCCAGTCTCTGGCTTGGCATTTCAGATCTCACTGCAAATTGGGACCCCGAGTCCCCATTCCAGTGTTTATGTAGAAGCTACTTCTCCCTTTCAGCTTTTCTATATCACTTCTTCTCTGTCCCAAAGCGATCAGGTGAATTTAGACCCATTTATTATTTTTATGAGGACTAAAACTCAGGAATAGTTGCCATCGAAGGCAATACAAGTTTAGTGCCCACAGAAAATGTGGTGTGGGACCTGCACTTATGTTTCCTGAGGGTGAGGAGAATGCTCAGATGCCATCATTGTTCTACAGTGGTTAACAAATCAAGAGAATTTTTTTTGTTACTCAATGAAGGATGTACACGAAGTAGACTAGCTTGTTTAGATAGTTATACAAGCAAATAATACATTTCTTGGTAGCATATGAATATGAAGACTCATATGCACATGAAGACATCAAGAACCAGTCTTGGTAAAGGGCAAAGAGGTGTCCTGAGCATGTAGACAGTGGTTTTGAATGATGCAAACAGAAGTTTGGTTCATGTGCTTGGTGAGCAGACTGAGAAAAGTAGTGTAGTGTGACTGACAGAATGGAGAGGAATCGGAAATTCAAGGGCCACTTGTAAAGAAGGATTCTATCAGACTTCTGGGGGTGGAGGGTGGTGGGGAGGAAAGCATGGCTGTCGGGTCTTCATAGATTGACTCTGCAGTAACAATCGTGGTAGAAGGTTGTCTTTGGACATTCACAATTGCTACACCTTGGGGACATGCCTGTCTTGCTCCACATAATTCTCAGGTCTGGGATAGCCCTTTACACAGGAATACAGAGGAAGGCTAATGTGTGTGTCACCAAGGAACTGATGGCCTCTTATCTGGGTAACTCCAGTCAAATGACATTGGCGGCTGACCATCACCTCACTTATTCACAGGTCTCCCATTTTGATCAGCCAGTGTGATCACATTTTTTTCCCTAAAATAGCATATGCCTTACATTTTGAGAGTGTCCAAATAGGCAACCTGCTTAGTTTTGGGATGAGTGACAGAATCTGCAGACCCCTAGGTCACCTTTCTCCTATGTGTCCTCTCTAGTGAAATAGTGATAGCCACTCAGCCCTTCCGCAGAGAGGTGTTATGGGAAGTAGTTGCTGTTTGTTGTTTTGCTGCAAAGTAAAAATATCTAAGGGGCTCAAGGGCTTTGTCCAGTGTTAGAAAAACATCACCCCCATTTGCCAGCATGAGATGCCAACATGCAAACCAGAAACCTGTCAATTTAAAGAAACAGAAATGCCTTCCTTGTTTTGAATGATGACTTCTGAGGGAACCTTACTGTTGTATGTATGCCTTTAAATAAGAAATCTCAATTGTTTTATTATTTTTTAAACAACAAACACTTTCTCCTCCCTTCTCCCTACAAAGGGACAAGGTTTTCCCACTTGGGTGAATACTGCATGCGCCGCTTGCCATAGAAAGGGTGCAGTCTTGGCAAGCCTCTTATTAGTCTAAAAATAAATTATTCACAATGCAGGTTCAGATACAGATTGCTAGGAGAGATAATAGAATTGGTTTCCCAAGCCTGATCATGCTCGGAAGACATGGTCTGTGCTTTTCAGGAATCCACTTCAACGGAATCAGCTTTGACGAGCACACACAAGAAATAATATTGCTGCCATCCAGCTTGTGTCTGCGGTACAGCATCCTCTGCTTGTCTTCAAGTGCCCACGGTCCCTCTCCATCAGTGTGCATGTGGAAAAGTCTACATTGCTCAAGCATTTCTTCTGAGATGCCGCCCTCCCATTGTTCTTTTAAGGAAATTTCTTCCTGGCAGCGTGAGAGGGGCACTGCCTCCTACCCCCCTTCTGCCTCGGCAGAACAGTTGACCACAGCAGCAGCCGACTCCGGCTCGTCATGTGCTTCCTCATGTGATGTAGGTCTGCGGCACTGTGGAGCAACCGCATTTGAGACTCGGCACTCGTGGACAGACGGGCGTTCAGGGACTGGGGAGTTTTTGGAGGGGGTGGGGAGGCCAATAAACCAAGAAAACGTCAGAAATAAAAGTCGCATCAAGTATGCTGATCTCTGTATTCCTATTTTTGTTTTGAAATTTGATTTTAGCTATTGCTTTTTCTGGTTGTGTCTGTATTTTTTTTTCCCACCCCCACAGGCGCCGAGCTGCGCTGTTTTCTTTCTTTCTTTTTTTCTTTCTTTTATTTTTTTGAAATTCTGAAGCCAGACCGTCTTCTTCACAGCTTCTGGGCTGCATCACTGTGGGCACACCAAGCTTCGCCTGCCTCACCTGCATGGTTCCGGCTGACTCCCGCCTGAGATGGCCCACCACCATACACCCAGAATCACGGGATCGCATGTATGTGCCCTGCAGAAGAAGGACCTGATGCAAGCTCTGGCCAGGGTCTCCTCACGGCTGGATGGGGGCCTTGGAAGACAGGGTGAAGTTGCAGAAGACTGGGATGGGATGCTAAGGGCAATGCAAAAGACCGGGAAGGGGAATTTAGGAATACTATACATCAATGCCCACCGATGCTATGCATACAGGGTGAGGGCAGCCGGAGTCCCTGCCTCGTGTACCCAGCTCTGGCTGCTCCTGGGATTAGTCTGAGGGGACAACCCAGGCCTGGACGTGGTGGCATTTTCCCAGAGAGTGGAACTGAAGATGGATGAACCAGGTACCCGCTGTGTCTGCCTGGCAGGGCAGAGCTGGAGAGAGGCAGAGGGAAAAGAAGAGGAGATTCTGACGCTGTGTCGGGAGATGGTCTGCTGCCGGCTCTGTAGCCTTAGTCTCAGGGAGGTTGGCATAATGTATATGCCAGCACATGCATGGAGGAACTATAAATTGCAGCATGGATGTCCCTGGTACTGTCAAGGAAGAAACTGATGGGCTGGGTGACTGACTATATACAGTGTCCCCAGAGAAAATTGTAGCCTTGCAGCATGGATTTAAGTGCATGTGCATGTGTGTAGAGACGTGGAAGAGAGTATGTAACACACACACACACACACACACACACACACACACACACACACACACACACACACACACACACGAGAGAGAGAGAGAGAGAGAGAGAGAGAGAGAGAGAGAGAGAGAGAGAGTCACTTTGCTGGGCTGGGTTTGATTACAGCCCAGTATTTTCAGCTCCTGCTCAACACCCATTTCCTGGCTAGCCAGAAAGCTTGGCCAGAGCAGCTGTGTGTAGACTTTTCTTTTTAATGGCCGAGCAAGCCCCTTCAGTTTTAACTCCTTGAAGTTCTGAGTGCCCAGTGTTGGGCTAAGACTCACTGTGTGGTTTTGTTTTCTTCTTCTCTTACAGAGCCCTGTAAACACAGCTGTATTCAGTATGGCGGAAAAAATGCTGTCCCTTAAATAGAAATGTGATCGATTTAATCAAAATAAATGTATCCCAGATGACTTTGAGGCCAGCTGGATACCACAGGCTGCAGGGGCTAAGCTTTCAGTGGAGATGAATACAGCATTAGATTTACATGCTTTCGATGCTGGGATCAGTGCTGCTTAATAAAGGAAATTCTTAAAGGAAGAGGAAGGGTCTTCCTGGCTCACAGCTAGATAGTGAAGTACAGGTGCTGCTGCTGATCAGGAGACTGGGGTTTGCAGTTGTTGAGTTTCCCGAGGTGTGTGACATGAGGCAGAGCATGGCTGATGTCAGCGTGAAGAAAGCTTACAGCAGGCTTGCTGCTGTAGGAGGCGGGTGGCCTCTCCATAGCCTCTGTCAGGGCTGGGCGGGTACAAGGAACATGTAGCTTGATAAGAGTGAGCTGGGTGGACTGAGCTCTGAGCTGGGAGCAAGCCGCTTTCCCAGTTGTCATGGGGGCTCCTCTGGGACGTCTGTCTGGCCTGTCCACCCACTGTTTGTTAGGAATTCTACAAAGCGGCTCTGTGTGCTGGATTATGTTTGGCCAGCTGTTGGTGCATTCCTGAGGGTGGGGCGGAGGCAGGATCTTATTACTGTACTTCCAAACTGTAGATCTATGGAGAGAGAGAGAGAGAGAGAGAGAGAGAGAGAGAGAGAGAGAGAGGAGCTAGGGTGTGGCGGGGAGAAGAAGGGAACCAAACAAGTCTGATAATTCCTTCTCCTTTCTCCAGGTTGTGCTAGAGGGAATTCAGAAAGACTGTGGAGTGAGAAAGAGAAAAGAGAGGGTAAGGTATGGATGGAAGCAGCCTGAGAGAGCCCTAAGACAAAGCAGAACTTCAAAGCTGCAGAGACGAGCAGAATGTCAGCAGCTTGTAATTAGCGGTTCATGGTTGCGTCAGAGACTATCTCTCCAAGAATAACTGTGTGATGTGTGCCCCAGCGTGCGGAAGACAGTCATAACTAAGTTATCAAGCATAGTTCACACAAGGGCAGATGCATGAAGGCATTTTCGGTTTGAAAATCAAGTATGGATCTCCCTGACTGGATTCTGCCTAACTTCTGGCAGAATAATCAGTGTGTCAGAGGGAATGTGTTTATTTCACAAAACAGTGACCCTGGAAGCATACGGATTAAGTGTGCAAGCCCTGTCACTGTAAGACACTGTCCCAAACAGCCCCACACTGCACTGCTGGGCTCCTGTCTTTGTATATAGCCATCACTTTTGTTTGTGCTTGTGCATGTCATTGCAGGAATGTCAAAAGTACAATCAAATACCTATGCTCCATTAGATTCTAAAATCTCTACCAAAGAATTACAAATTGGCTGTGGGTTCTGAGTTTTTTGGTGTTCTTAATTTATACCTTGAAGAAGCTTTTGTTGTCTTGAAGCAAACAGCATCTTGTTAGTGATCCTGTGGGGAGGTGTCAGACCACTGTCATTGACAGTTGAAGGGCACCTTCACTCCTGTACCTTGTCTCTGGTGTCTGGAGGTGCTGCTGCTCTCTACAGCCACCAAGGAGAGCTGGTGGGAGGAGCTGATTGGTTGACAGGCTCCGGGTGTTTACTCTTATTTGTTTTCAGTGCTCCTCTGCGGCATGCATTTAGTATTTGTATTTGTGTTCATGCTGCACAATTACTCCTGACCGGCTTTGTTTCTCTGCCCGAAGTGAAGTCGATTTTAGTTCAGCCTCTGCAATTGGGTCTCTGGGCAATATGCACATATGTATTATGTTACCCATGTATGCACGTTCCCATTTAAAATGTGGGTTAGGGAAAATTGTAGGCAAGGAGAGCCATGTATATTAAATCAATAGCTTTTTGAATCACATGTAATATAATTTAAATATACTTACTTTAAGGTTGCCAAAGCCTATGGTGCCTGAGCCCAGTTAATTTACATCTTTGATTTAGTCAAGGAGTGGAACCTGCCAGATCAGAATGCTGTATTCTGTGCACCCAACAGGGTGGAAGACATTATTTTGTTTGTGTTAGTTCAAACAGCTGGTCATTAATGCAGTCCCCATTTCTAGAGTGAAAGGCTGGTGGACATGAATGGCTGTCTGATTAATGCTGCCCCTCGGAGGGTCCTTCACCCAGCCATGCTCGTGCAGAATAATGTAGCATGATGTGATTGCACTCTAACAGGATAGTATGTCATTGTGTCACCAAGCAATTGAGGTTATTATGGGGCAGGGCAGACAGACGGGACAGTGGGGTTACTAGACCGTAGCATTTTTAGAAATACAGGCCTGACCTACTTAGAGTTATTCTGGCAGGCAGCTGCACGGTACATAAAGTCTCCTGATAGGCTGAGGCTGTTGCTAGGGGGAATTAGCATGAATTTTTCCACACACAGACTCAGCGACTGAATGATAAAAGCTGACTGGAATTAAAGAGATTTGGTTTAGCATTGTACAGATTGATCTGCCTCCGTTTTTTTTTTTTTTTTCTCAAGTGCAGAGAAAGAGTGTAGGAATAGAGATTTTTGTTTCTATTTGTTCTTTGACCTTCTCCTTCTCTCCCTCCTGTCCTTAGCCCCCCCAGAGCCAGGAGGGGAGGAGAGCAGAACAGTTATGAAATTTTGGTTAATTTTTTTCTGTTGGAATCATTGAAACCATGCTGCAAATGGCAAGATAGTCAAGCTTGAGGACCGCTGGGTGTGCCTCACAGAAGGGCTGATGCTATTTTTCTTGTCCCCTGTGTAACAAGCTGTCTTGGAGTTGGACAAGCATCTTTCATACACTGTATATTTTATCTTCCCTTTCCCTTTTGGGCTTGAACAAAACATTTACATAAATTCTTTTCTATCCAAACAGATTGAAGCTTGCAATTGCTGGCTTGTTTAAAATAAGATAGACAAGATTCCAGATTTAGACAAGAAAAAATTATATATATACTACTTTTTGATTATAAATATATTTTTTTCTGGGCTATTTTTGTATTTTGAAAAGCCCAGTCTGATGTTGATGCTCAGGCATAAAATTTAACTGACCCTACCCCACCCCTTTGTTTCCTAGTATACAGAAAGCACTGCTTGTTTTGCTTTCTTGCTTTCTTTCTTCTGCAGAAGAAAGGGTAGCTGCTGAAAACAGTCTCGAGACTGTTTTTTCATGTTGCTGACATAGGCACTGCGTGTAGAGAGAGCTCACATAATCAGTTTCACAACTTGACCCATTTCCCCCTCCCCAGCATCCCCAAGTGTCTGCAGTTTTAATAGATCTTTATAAGAGGAGGGGTTTTATTAGACCATCTTAAGATAATCTGAAAGTCCATCAAGACAAAAATTAAAGCAATGTGTATTCAAGAATACTTGGAGTTTTTCTCTTTTAATTGTATGTTATCTGTGGTGTTTGTGTTGAAAATAGTCATTATACTGACATTTTTGTCTGAAATTAATTTTTGTAAGGAAGTACGATGAGGTCACAAGTAAACAAGGAGCTGAGCTACATAAGTACTGGAGAGGAGATAAAGGGACTGTGGTCAGAGTGTCCCACTGGATTTCTTGGCCATATGTAAAGAGGCAAGAGGATATTTAGTGGTGGATTTTCTTTTCATTTCGTTTTTTCTTTTTGGTATTCAGAACTATGTAGATACAGATGCTATAGTGAAAACAAGCCAAAAATAATTCAGTGGTATCTAATCAAGAAAGCCACTGATTGTCCTCTTTAAAAAAGTTCATTGAGTGTTGTTTCCATTTTAGCATCTAAACACAGCTTAGCAAGCTGAAGGAGAGAATGTTGCCTGATGGAGGGATGAATTGTGCCCTCGATAGCTAGGAGAGTCCCCACAATAGCATTAATCATGAGGAGCTCCAACTACACAACTATCCTTCATAACTGAATAAAAGGTCAATTTACTATTGCCAAACATAAAATATCCTTGTGTTCTCTTCCTTCCAAAATGGTGCAATTTTTTCTTACAAAATTATTTTACTAGATGAACGTTTTGCCCTTTCTTCTACCATATTCACTTTGCTTAAGTCAATGTAAAAGTATTTAAATATTTAAATGCAAGGATATAGAAATAAAACCACTAAAGTAAGGATATATTTTATATTAACGCTCGTTAATGCACAGATCCCTGATTTATAGAGCTTATAGCCTCTGTCCAGGTATGTAGTCATAAGGAATGTTTGTAGTTTAATGAAAAACAAATTGGCCACATTGAATTGTTCAATATAATCTTTCTTGGACATTTGGGTTGTTAAAAAGTTTTCTTCTTACTTTGGTTTGAAACCATTACTAAAGAGGTAACATTCAGTGCCAACAAAAATAAAATAAAGAGAGCATATTATTAAATGTAATTTATGCTCACTTAACTTCAGTTAAACTTAACTTCCAGACATTCACTTAGTGTGTGTCGATAGTATTCCCTTCATCCACTGCCATTGATCAGACAGCCAAAGGAAAAAAGCACACTCACTCATTGCATTGATTATTTATTAGGTGAGCATTTCTTTTCTGCTCTCACATGAAGCTGGCTTTTCCAGTTATATGGCCCAACATAGAACAGTGAACGTTGGGGAAATCAGACAGGTGGTTGTTGGGGGTCACTGAGCCCAGTTAGATGCCAAGTAAAATACCTCCTTCAAATATTCTGTCCAAACCCTGATGTCACCTAATCCCTGTCGGTTGGAAAAAGGACTGGTGTCTTTACTACCTAGTGCTTGGAGGTGTTCAGCTCTTCTGATCTCACCAGAAAGCTACAGCTCATTCAAACCATCCCAACACTTAATGCTGTTGAAGATCTAACAGTGAGACTGTGACTTTGTGAAGTCATGTTAGCATATTAGTCCAGAGATTTTCAGCACCATTGTTTCAATAGCTACTAGTGTTTCAACAATCTTAAGCGCCCCAACTGTGTGCCAGCTGAGATCCTGTCTGCCCCTCAGCCAGATACTGCCCCTTCTTCCTTTTCCTGCTTTCTCTTCTTAGAGGATCATAGCATGCCATTCTGTTAGTCTGTTTCTCCCACATCTCTCCACCCTATTTTGTCCGTGTGCTAGGTGCAGAGAAATTGCTTGATTGATGAGTGAATGAATGAGAGATTAATGGTTACCCAGTTGCTTAAAAATGAGTAAATTAATGGTTATTCAGAAGGAAAATTTCATAAATTCATAATGCAGTTGGCTATTTGTGAACATACTTAGTAATAAAGCTCCAAGTAATTAGGTTTCTTGGGCTCCCTGATTTCTATACAATTGCTCAAGTTGCTTGATATAGCTGAAAGGCAGCAATAGACAGTATATAAATGAATGAGCCAGACTGCCTTTCAATAAAACTTTATTTACAGAAACAGGCAATTTAGCTTATGCACTATAGACACAAGTAAATATTGTTACCTATAGTATCTTGAAGCTATGATGTAGGCATGGCAGAGATACTTCTCAATATATTTTAAAAGGGGGTGAATATATGAAAAGTTCACAAAAAATTAAGAAAAGAAGAAAGATCAACATGATTTATAATGCGAACTCATTGCCAGTCCAGGTGTTGATTCTCTCTGACAGGAATGAGATGGAACAATTTATTTTGAAACGCGAGGATTAAAGTAAACCTGACTACTCTTCCTCAAGACGCAAGAAGAAATATATTTTTTTTTAACCTTGCAAAATTGCCATTCTGGTGTTGGTTGCCAGGGGTGAAGAGAGAGTTCATATTCTATTTGAAGAACTGACAGGAAATCCAAAACATGACAAAGGATGACTCTGCAGGGGTGTGAAGAGATGGCTCCGTGGTTTAGAGGGTGAACTCTTTTTGTAAAGGACATGAGCTCAGTTCCTAGCACCCCTGTAGGACCGACAGCTCTTAGCACCCCTTAGGACAGAGCATTACTGCCTGTAGTTCCAGCTCAGCAGACCTGACAACCTCCTTCTGGACACAATGGGCATCTGCTTCGAATGTGCACATATCCACACACAGACACACATATGCGCACAATTAGAAATAAACAATAGCAAATGACCACAGCATAGCCTCAGCATCATGCTGCCCTGTACTACTCTTTAATCAGTGTAAATACTGTATTGGACTAGTTGGCTCTTATCCCTGGAGGTATGATTTAAAGACCCCAGGGATGCCAGGAACCACAGGCAGTGGGTGATTTGCAGTGCACTTTCCCCTACAATTTTATATTTATATATACATGTACTAAAGCTTCATTTATAAATCTGGCATAGTAAGACTCCTGATAAGATATGGTAATTTAAATAATGAACTCTAATAGAAATGACACAAAATGTGATTTCTATGCGTGTGCTGGTGTATTTGGGTGACATAGGCACATGTATATGTGGAGGCCAGAGGTTGGTGTTAGGTGTCTTCCTCTATTGCTCTCCACTTAGCTTTGCTGACACAAGATCTCCCACTGAACCTGGAGCTCACCAGCTGGGCAAGACTAGAGGTAAATATAGAGGTACCCACTATATTGGGAGGGATTGTGTGCTTATTCCCTCTGATTTTTTAAAAGCTGACTTGGATTTTAGTTAATTCTCTTCAATTATGCCCTAGACACACAGCCTTTTATTTTATTTATTTTTATTTATTTATTTTTCTGTCTGTCTGTTTGTAAGGCCAAAGGCAGATGGAAACAAAAATAGAGGGTCATCCATTCTATTGCCCTAAGGCCATACTTGAGTTATTTTCAAATTATGCTTAAGGCTTCCAAAAAACTTGTTCTGATCCAATGGCTTTGGGGGAACACGAGTCTGCTAGCATCCCTCAGTTTTGAACTGATTTGATGTTTGGTGACTTCTTAAAGTAACGCAGTTGCCATTTATCAACCACCTGACTTCTCTGATCTTCTCCAGCCTGCTTTCTTTGAATCCTTTAAAGCACCCAAAGGTGACTTAGACTGCCCTAGACCACAGAACTCCTGCTAAAGCATCATTCACCTCTATGGGACTGCACATACCCCAGGCTGCAAAATTGTGTCTTTCTTCAAAACCCAATGAAGCCAAATAGTTCCTAGTGCCCAAATAGTTGTGAAATTAATGGCTGACATAAATTTGCCCATTCTCGGTGTATACCCTAATCATTCATGTTACACATGTCACTTGGACTTTTGCTAAACTATTAATAGTGAATATAAATTAATGATGAGATTGAATCTATTCCAGCAGTCTTGGAAAATGACTTAAAGAGACAGGGGTTTATCCTTAGTCACAGAATCAGTTAAGTTAAAAATACACATATTTCTTGGCCTTTTCCAGAGATCAGAAACCATTCCTTCTATACTTTTATTTAGAGAAGACAGCTGAGTGGAGATGAAAGGAGAAAACAGATTTTTAAAAAGTAACATAAACATGCATTGTTTTAAAACCAAGAATAATCATTACTGACTTGGGGAATCTCACCATAAAAGGTGTATCATACTCTGGGTGAGATGTTCTTGATCGAGAAGCTTATTAAATGAAAAATGGTTTGGAAACATCAGTTGAATTTGATACTTGGTATTTTAGCTTGTCTTTATATTTTTTCCTAATAAAAAGAAATCCTTTGGTTGTCTACAAGAAATGTTAGAGAAATGTTGCTTTGATGCTTTTAAGGACCCTTTCTTCCCAGCAAGGCTAAATGCATTCATAGCAGAGGTGTGGCAGCAGGAGGGGAGGGGTACGGCTGAATGTCTCTGGTCTCCCTGGGGCTTTTTCCTTGCTATTGCCAGTGGCTACAAATGGCTACCAACCCCAGGGAAGTGAATGGAACAGCATGCCAGTCAAAGCCTCTTTGTACTCACTGCCAATTGCTAGGTGTGATTGAATATTTTGAAAAAAGCCGATACGTAAAAATGGGCATTTAGCTAGAGCCTTTTAGAAATGATCCATTTCCTTCGTTTTCTTTTCAAATCTATTTGATGCCATGGCTTTAGACGCTGCCTACCCCTCTTATTATCTAAGCTATTCATCCATCCTATAAAAGACACATGGTAAGTACCAGGTAGATGACATCAGGCTTAGCATGTTTTTCCTCCTCTAACTGCTATAGATTCCTGTGTTTTTGTCCTTGTTCTGTTACCAGGGGTCCCTGATTCATCTGATTTTCCAGGTCATAGTCATTAAAGTTCACAGCACAGAGAGGCCTCTTAGTTTCTGGGTCCAGTTACAAGCATGAAGAATGCCTGTATTGTTTTGCAAGAATGACTGCTGGCACCTTGAATGTTACTGCGTGCTCAGAGCAACAGATATGAGGGATTTGCAATGTTTTCATTTTAAGGACTCTTTTTACACTTGCTTATTGGAAGAACATTCCACAGAGCTCTGCATGTCAAGTCATTTCAACAGAAAACACAGATTGTTGATCATCAATCTTGATTAGAGTCAGTAGACTCTTAAGGAGGTGTGGAAACTGTTTTCATTTATTTGTTTTGTTGTTGTTGTTGTTGTTGTTGTTGATTTTTACAGCAGACACAAATTTAAAACAGAGGAGGCTCATA
This sequence comes from Cricetulus griseus, assembly GCF_003668045.3. Lineage (NCBI taxonomy): Eukaryota > Metazoa > Chordata > Mammalia > Rodentia > Cricetidae > Cricetulus > Cricetulus griseus. The sequence goes on along the minus strand of NC_048596.1, from coordinate 249,159,279 downwards.
GCAAAATTCTGATAATTTGAAGTCAATTCAAATGAGGGAAAGTAAACAGTTTGGAGAAAGTGTGTCTTCTCTGGATCTGTGCTCCACCAGGTTAGGATTTAGGGCTGGAGGTTGGTGGTCCTGGTTAGTTCTGAGTACTTACTGAGGCAAGCAGTGCCCACTGTGTTTCCAGGCATCTATCCCTTTGGAATTACTCTCAAGCACCTGTACAGACAGAATGGTAGGTGTGGCAGGACTGCGCCTTTATAGCATTGCTTATTTTAAAATCAGGGTTTAACACTGGGAGTTTGACTTGCTGTATTATATACCCAACCCATAAATGTGAACCAACCCAATTTACTTAAATCTGTCCACAGAGGTAAGACCCTTACAATTAGTATTTTCATAGGCATCATAGCTTGGTATGACTGTTGGTAGCCCCTCTCCTTTGAAAGCTTGCATAGTGGCTTTTTGGTAGCATAAAAGCTAGTCCTTATGGAGGGACATTTAGGTCAATTCCAGCTCACATATTATGGGCCCTGGGTCTGAAGTGCATGGTGTCCTCAGCGATAGGGAACTGACCTTCCACCTCTTGGAGGTATCCAAGGGCAACCACAATAGGTGATACATTTTGAGACTCTCTTCTACAGCCTTGGCCAACAACTCAAGGCTTCCCAGGTCAGGGATCATGGTTTTGTTAGTCGTTCTTTGGCTCTTGGAGAGAGGCCCCATCAGCAAGATGAAAAAAGTTCATTAAAACTATATATGTATATTTGTGGACATGCCAAACTGGACAGAGAAAGGCCCATGAGGTCTCAACCCTGCATAAAAAACTATAGCCAACTCAGAAAGCTGGGAAGAGGAGAAGTGGTCTTCCTCAGGCAGAGTGCATCAGTTGGGTGCCCAGTGCCCTGAGAACATACATACAAGTAAATTCATGTGGACCAAAGAGGTTATATTTAGTAATACATATAAGCATGGGACAACAGTGAATAAAGAGGCCACAGATTTGAAGGAGTGTATGAAGGGGTATTTGGGAGGTTTTGGAGGAAGAAAAGGGAAAGGATTAATGTAGTTATATTATAATTTCAAAAATAGAAAAAAAACTTTAAAAATGATTGTATTTTCTTAATATAGCTCAGTTGTGAAAAGAAAGGTCCAGAATAGATGTTATCTATGTCTACATTTGTCTTGTTACCTCTTCTTTTTCCTTCTTTCTTTTCCTTTTTGTCAGGTTTTTTGTTTGTTTGTTTGTTGGTTGGTTGGTTTTTCAAGACAAAGTTTCTCTGTATTGCTTTGGAGGTTGTCCTGGATCTCGCTTTGTAGACCAGGCTGGCCTCGAACACAAGAGATCCACCTGACTCTGCCTCCCGAGTGCTGGGATTAAAGGCATGCAACTTTTTCTCCCTTCCTTTTCTCTTTCCTTCCTTCTTTCTTTCCCTCCTTCCCTCCCTCCCTCCTCCTTCCTTCCTTCCTTCCTTCCTTCCTTCCTTCCTTCCTTTTTCTTTCTTCCTGTATTTTAAATTTGGTCTGAGCACTAATGACTAATAGAATCTGTCTTACAATGTCCACGTTGCATTGCTTTCAAGCCATTCCATCCATATGTAGAGAGCATGGACAACCAACTGGTGTGCTCTTCCCTGGGGAAGAGCAACTTTCCCATGCCCTTCCTCTGTTGGCTTCAGTTGTTTGGAGTTTCTTGGATTCCCCTCTTGAACAACTGGTCAGGAGGTTTCTATACATGGTACTAGCATTTTGTTAGTATGACTATTGATAGATATATTTATTACATGTAATGTTAGGTAAATATAAAGCAATATGATTCTTTATGGCCTTTTCAAACATATTTAGTGTTGCTTATCTCTCCTCCCTCTCTCTCCTTAGGTTTTTGTCCCTCCTCTTTCCCCCATTAAAATCCCACCCTGCACTCTCCCTTTTCCTCTTCACCTGCACTCTGCATCTCCCCTCTCTAGAGCTCCTTTCATACTTCCATGGTCCCTTTTTACTTTCCTAGTCTCTGCAGTTACTCACATCTGACAATTTGGAACTAGGGTTGGAAGATGAGAGAGAATATGCAACATTATCTTTCTGGGTCTGAGTTAACTTACTCAGTACACTATTTTCCAGGTCCATCCATTTACCTGCAAATGTAGTGATTTCATATTTTAACAGCTAAATAATATTCCATTTTGTATATGTACCATATTTTGGTTATTCATTCATCAGCTGAAGGACATTTAGGTTGTTTCCTTTTCCTTGCTACTGTGAATAGAGTGGCAATGAACATGATACTTTATATTTTTGGAGATTCTATATTTTTAAGCTGTGACCAAAGTCTCTCTTTTCTCAGTCATGGCTTACAGAGTGTCATGAACATAAGAAGGGTTTCAAGTGGACTAATGACATCACAGATGAAGTTATGCCATGAAGAACTGTTACTCTGGAGATATTTCCCATATTAAAGGGAAGAGGAAGAAGAGTTCCATGCCTTGAAATCTACCAGATTTCTCCATGCTTTTGTTCCTGGAATATCATATTGGATATACTTACCTAGAACCAGTATTTATACTAGGGGATTTGGATGAAAGCAGAAATTTAAATATATAGCAAACTTACAAAAAAGAACAGAAGTTTAGACTACATGTTGTCTCATGTTGTATCCATTTGTCTAATCAAGGTTACTGGCTATTGTGGACTGGAAATGTATTAACTACTGGCTACTGGCTCCTGTGTACTAGGAACATGGCTGTACAAATGGAGATGTTCTGTAAGGATAAAATTCACTCCATAGTCTACCAACTTACCATGATAAGGAAATGTGAAATAGTGTAGTTCATCAAGGTAAATATTGATGATGGTATTAAAAGTGGTGAATGGTATAACATTAGTATTTTGATGTATGAAAGTTTGCCATTTTTACAACTGATATTTTTTTCCCTTTTAAGACAGTCTTATATAGCCCAGACCGGCCTTGGTCTCACTGTGTAGCTAATGATAACTTTGAACTTCTGATTCTCTTCTTACCTTTGCCATCTGAGTGCTGGGATTAAGTGTGTGTGCAGATGCAGACACCCATAGTTTCATGATGAGGCTTGAATCCAGGGCTTCATGAGTGCTGGACAAGTGCTCTATCAACTGAGCTAACTCCTTTTTGCTTTTGCTTTAAAATGTGGCTTCTAGATAACTTAAAAGGATACACATGCCTTATATTCCATTTCTATTGGACAATGCTCCTCTATAATAAGTTGTTATCATTTTTCATGTGGAGGCTGTCTCTGTGTCCCAGGAGCCTCATAGATACCCTTACCATTGTGGGTGAGGACACTGATGGAATGTGGTGAGCAGTGAGCTGAAGGACAGGAAACTCTGAAACCCCTTTTAAGATTGATCCTGCATGAGTCTTTTCTGGAAGCTGTTAGGTTTACACAGACACACAGACACACAGACACACAGACACACACACACACACACACACACACACACACACACACACACAGAGAGAGAGAGAGAGAGAGAGAGAGAGAGAGAGAGAGAGAGAGAGAGCCATCCATATTTTCATCCCAAGGAGCTGACCCAGAATTACAGGTAATCCAGAGGTGATACAGTAGGCTACCAATTTACAGTGAAGAAAAGAATTGAAATCAATTTCCAAGAACTCATCTCATTTTTAGTGCTGCTAATACTTGGGTCAGAAAATTCTCTGTTGTAGCAGATATCCAATGTTTCATGGGCTATTCAACATCGTCCCAATGTCTACTGTTAGTGAGAAACACCACTACATAGCCTATCAATGGCCAAGGATAAGAGAATATGGAAATTGTGTGTCAATACATTTGATGAGCAAGATGAAATGTAAAAGCTGATGAAAAGACCAGATGTCAAAATTATTCAAAGAGGAAATAGAAACTTTGAATCCACTGATGCCAATAAAGGAAGTTGCATAAAATTACTTTCAGGTCATGCGTATTTGAAATGTGAGTTGTGTACATAGACCTGATTCTTATTCCCAAGATACTTCATGCTAGACCTGCAAGCATTACTGTCTGAAAACAAATCCCAAAGATGAAAGCCTTCTAGTCTGTTCTCCCAAGCCTTTCACGCTGCCTGCATACAGATGCAACTGCTGTGATTCATGCACTGATAACTCATCCATTTTACATGTTTAAATTATATTAAAATACATCCTACAAAGCATTTGTCTACATACTATAAAAACATATTTGTAATATATTTACAATGCCGTAATATGTTATATCATATTAAAATGCTATGTTTATAATGCACTAATAATAAGTGTGAATTGCCTGGATTTTAAAGCACCAAGGTATAGTAATAGATAACAAAATTTGCTGTCAAAATGTAAACCTTTGTTTGAGAATACACAATATAATCTTACAACCAGCCATAAATCATAAATATCAATTTTGACCACATTAGGAAAACTCAAAATTGCTAGGGGAAAAAAAAAGCCTTCTGGTTGATAGAAGACCACACACTCAGGCTTTTATTGTAATTTGTTCCACAGGCCGAAGTCAGCTTTGTCAAAACACTGCAGGCAACATTAAAGATTCTGAAGCTTGGGTGTCATTCTCGCTCCCATGGTATTAAATGGAATGCAAACACAGAAAACTACCCAGCACTCATTTTGTCTCTTCTTTTGGATGATAAAGGAACAGGTCTACTTGAGGAATGATTATACTGACTGTTGTAGCTTAAGTTTTCTTTAGCTCTATAAACTGGAGTTTACAGTGAGTCCAGACAGAGAGCTGTTGTGTGCTGTGCACCATAAATATTTTTTTGTGCAGCACAATAATAGAAAGTGGTGTTATGCTGGTGAGCTTCCTTCCCAGTGAGGCATGTATTCCATGTTCATTAATAACTACTAACCCCAAATAACAGTTTCCAGTGAGTCACAGGAAATCTATATATTTATATACATAAATATAAATATAAATAAATAAATACACACACACACACACACACACACACACACACACACACCACATTTTTGCCTCACATAGACTTGTGTTTTCTCTGTCCTGGTTGTGGCATACTCTGCTAGCTTTCAAAGTGCATGCCAAGCAGTCAAAGGCTGTCAGACTGTTAGGCAGTGCTTGATCTGGAGCTGAAGTCTGTGGCCTCAGGTTTCTGACCATCCTTTTATGTCTCAGAAGCACACATTGTTAAACAATCTGGGGAAGCTGAAAGCAGCAAAAGTGCAATAAAACATCCTGTGTAGTTCAAGGCTATTTAACTAAGAAGGCCAATAGCTCAGCTGTCCTCTGGATTCCAGGGTGGTTTACATGAAGAAACTCCTGTCATCAGATACATAAAGAAAAACACATAGCATTTCACAAATAAACTTTAGAAAGTTCATTTAATGTTGTTTTCTCTGTATTTCAGCTAAAGCTCAATGCTTTCCTAAAATATTTTGTTGTAAAAACTAAAGGATACAAGAATGATCTTTGTGTTTCTTCTTCTCCCCTCAGCATGGCCTTTTAATAACCTCCAACTTTTAGGGCATTTTAATTAAGGACTTCATTGTGAGAGGTCATAATGTAAACCTAAGATCCTTGTGATAAGCATGTTTTGTTTATGACTCTCTAACAGCCTTGTGCTGTATCCTGTTGGAATAGTCATTGTTTCTTAGTTTCTTCTGAATGTGCCAGCAAACTCCCAGGAGCTCAAGATGTCAACACTGTTGAGGCCCTGTCTTTGCGGTTCTGGGAGTGGCTCCCAGGGCCTCAGGCATTCTGGGCAATCACTGTAGCTCTGAGCTTCAATCTGACTCTCTGTTTCCTGATAAAGTTCTTCTCCCTAAAGAACTCTCCTCTGGTCAGCACATGGGACCCAGTAAACTTATTGTTTTAAAATGTCATATTTAGTTAGATCAAATGAAAAAGCCAAAAGCCACTATATTGAAAATAAGAAAAAAAAAAAACAGTTTTTAAAGAGAATTTCTCTTTTCCTGCCAAGAACACTGTATGTATTTTCCTCACATCAGGAAATAGGGATGAATTTGACCCCCTCTTTTTTAAATCTAAGAATGCATTCGTGGTTTTGCCTTGTAAGAAAGGTAAAATATAAAGCCATATTAACTCTTCATGGTCAGAATTAATTTACATTAATATCCTGTTGTGGAATTTGTGCAAGACAGGTGTCCGCACCAGGGTGAAGGGGTGGAGCCTTGACGCTGCAGAGCTCAAAGTTAGAGAGGTTCCGAGGAAAGGCCAACCCAGCAAAGGTTGAGCCTGGATGCTGAAAGACGAGTTCACACGATGGAAATGGTCCAGCTGGGGCTTTCCACTTTAAGCCGCGTGAAAGAGGAGCTCAATTATGGACTCCTAAAAGATATACCTAAGGTGGAGCATTGGCATCAAACCGTTTTCTCAGGTTCCTATACCACCTTCTATAAAATTAAGCCTCTTAATTGATCAGAAATAGATTTTTGACAGTTCTGGAAGCCAGACTCAAGACATGGACAAGGTCGGTTGCTTTGGAAGTCGGTGAAGGAGAAATGATCATGTCTTTCCTCTGGTCCCTAGTATGTGTCAGCAGCTGATGTTCTTTGGCTTAGAAACATAGCACTCCAGTCTCTGTCTATGCCTTTGCATCTTGCTTGCTTTGTGTTGTTTCTTTTTCTAATTCTTACCAAGAAATGTATCATTGTACTTCGGGACCTCCCTAATCCCGTATCATCAATACTTACCTCAGCAGAGATCCTATTTCAAACAGTATCATACCCTACTGTTTTGAGTGGACATATATTTCACTGGACTAGTATTCATTCCACTGCAACATGACAGGAGGTAACTGATGCTATAGAGCTTTAAATACGTTTATGAGACTGGAATTCTTGGTAGAGGAGTATTTCTCTGTGTTTGTGTGTCCTGGTCCATGGAAGGTGAGAAGAGAATGCACATAAGAAGTGGCCTAGCACAGGGTGCCAGACTCCAGCTGGGGAGAGAAGGGCTGATGGAAGAAAACTGGTCACCCAGGGTAGAATGCTCTCACAGTTCAGTGTTTTCAGGGTAGAGAAGCTAAGCTCTTGCTGCCAGGGTAGGAAGTTAGTATTTGGTACCTGGATGAGAAAGAGATGAAGGATCCCAAGGTACCACCCGAGAGATACTGAGAGGTGACTTTATAGTATGGGAGCAAAATGTAAACGTGAGTGTGTATTGCCTAGCCCTGACCTGCAGTGGCCTGGGTGGGCACAAGGCCACTGCACCAACCACGAGGGCACTCTGCTTCCATATCTTTGAAACTCAGCTTCTTCGGAACGAGGCTGATGGCAGCTCTCAAAGTATATCGGAGATTTGGATTTTGTTCAGATGCCCAGTCTTTGGGGTGGACTCACATTCAGGAAACCTCATGCACAAACCAATCCTCCCTGGAAATGCTCTCCCAGATAGAAATAGAAGTCTAATTTACTAATCTCTTAGGTGTCGCTAAAGCCAATCAAGCTGACAAGGTCAGTCATGCATTGGTAAATAATATCAGAGAAGCAACTCAGAGCTGAGAATCTAATGAATAGAAAGGAGAGAACAAAAAGGCATCTATAATGTCACAGAAGTTGACTCCGGTGTGTGATTCTGAACTGGTCCCAGAATTTAGACAGTTGAATGTGGTCTGAAGACAGGAGTTACATTGCTTAGGAAATGCCTGGTGCAGAGATGTGCATTGCTTTTAGTTGTAATGGTGCTGGTGGAGGAGGAAGAGAAGAATGAGGAAGAGGAAGAGGAGGAAGAGAGGAAGAAATCCATGACAAGAATGAAAACGGAAGGATGATTGAAGGGACCTTAACAAATCTACATAGCTTCTGTACATCCAGTATTTTAAACTTCATAGAAAATGCAAAAACCACCTGTCCAATCAAGTTAACTTAAAATTTATGTTCCTTTAAGCCATTAGAGAAGTTAAAATGTACTTCATCAGGAAGTCCAACACTGAGGACCCAGAAATTATGAAATCAAACTATTTTCAGGAAAGTGAATAATCCAAGCTCCTTCCAACAACCAAAGAAGATGGGTAAGCAGGAGAAGACAGGGTTGGATTACCTACCCCAGCATGGGAGAGTTGGCAGCTGATCACTGAGCTAGAGAGCTGGAGGAAGCCATGGGAAGCATGGCAAGACCTTTTTATAATGCCAGTTTGGAAGCTGAGCCCTCATAACCTTCTTCAAGAGAGCAGTGACTCCAGCTTAAGAGTCATAATCTGTAGATATGTGCATGTTCCTCAGTTCCCATTGTTTGAGTTTAGGGAAGTCCTCTGGACTTCCTTGTATATTCACACTGTAAACCTGTTATTGGGATTCGGCCCATGCATCTACAGGTCATGATTTCAGCCACACCAACCAAATGTGACATGCAACACAGCTGCCCCAGAGAAGTATCCAGAGAAGTAGTTCCAAATCTGCCACAAAGCCATTGTTCTTAAACCATCCCATGTTGTTTGATTAACAGTGGATTTGGCATTTTTGCTTTATCGTCTGATGTAACAGAGAACTGTGGTGATGAGGGAGTTGGGTGTGCAGGGGTATGTCAGTCAGTTGTTGTCACTGTGACAAATATTCTGAAACTTAGATTTATTTTAGTTTATAGTTGCAGATGGTTTTGGTCCATCACAGTGGGAGGGCGTGGTGGAGTAGTAGAGTTACTCATATCATGGTGGCCATGGAGCAGAGACAATGCCTAAACTTGCAGGGATCTTCTTTCTTTTGCTTTGATTTTGTCCAGACATCTAGTCTGTGGAGTGGTTCCGTTCACATTCAGGAAACCCACATGCCCAAATTAATCTCCCCGGGAAAGTCCCTCATGGATTCAATAGATGTGAGGGTAAATCTAGCTAGGCAAGTTGACAAGGTTAATCATGGATGGGTAAATAATATCAGAGAAACAATGAAGAGTGGAGAGTCTAAGAAAGAATAAAAAAGCTAATATCACACGTTCCAAAGGGAGCTATGGTCAGGAGAACACTAAACTGAGGTATGATGTTAACAAAGTAGAGTCAGAGATAGGTTAATAAACAGTAGTTTATTGGGGAAAAGTACTCACGAAAGGCAGCCAGTGACCAGGTTTGCACCTGAGCAGGATGGACCCTGAAATGCCTCCAGTCAGCCCAGCCAGGCGAAAAAGAGAGCACTTCGTGTGTGCCTCCCTCCTTCTTAAAATCTTGTTATGTATATCTGACCACACACCCAAGCGTGGTCAGCGGTACCTCCAATCAGGATTTCTCCCTACACTGAGTTTTACTAGGAATGAGAGGGTTTACAGAGTTACACAATTAGGTTTTTTCTCTTTACATTTATAAAATCAAGACAATAATAACTTCCCTGACTACTGCACAACATTGCACTAAGTAACAATTTATTTCAAGGATATTTTGTATTTTGAAGTTGTACAGAACTGTGAGATATCATTCTCTTAAATGTTTATAATGGTCATAGTTTTAAGAATTATTTAAAAATACATTCACGTCAGCAGGAGCCCATAGAGATATTCATAATAAATTTGCAAGGGATTTACATTATAATCACAGTACAAGACAAATAATATGGTGAATAATTTCAGTGGTAAAATCACATATGTGGTAAATATCACATAAATAAAATTTACTTAGCTGATTATTTAGGATTTTCCTTGTGATAGAGACTTGTTTAAAGATTAGGTAGATATAGACCTGGAAAGCTTCATGGCAGGGGCTCAGAGTTCAGAAATAAGGAAATGCTAGGCCTGATGGGCATTTCCCCCTCATCACTTTTATTGCCAGAAGTTCCTTTTCTTTTTTAAGATTTATTTATCTATTATATAGATAGTGTTCTGCCTTCATGTATGCCTGCATGCCAGAAGAGGGTACCAGATCTCATTATAGATGGTTGTGAGACAACATGTGGTTGCTGGGAATTAAACTCAGGACTTCTAGAACAGCAGCCAGTGTTTTTAATCTCTGAGCCATCTCTCCAGCTACCCCAGAAGTTCTTTTTGAAATGTTGGCAAAGATGGCTTCTACAAACACATGCCTACTTTTAAAAATCAATTTATTTTATATTTGACAGTTTCATATATGTATTTACTGAATTTTAGTCATTTTCATGTCTATTACCCTCTCTCATTCCTCCTCTTTCTTCCACTGAAACCCCTCTTCTGAGAAAGTCCCCTCCTATTTTCATGTCTCTGTGTGAGACCACCAAGTTTAGTTAGGCTTTGTTTGCGTAGGTCGCTGTTTGGGTGGGTGTGGGGCCTATTTATGAGAGCATAACCAACTTATCTGCAGCTACAACCCTGAAGAAAGAAACACCCTTCCCAAGCCACCACTCACTGTCAGTAGTCCCTCAAAGAGAGGGTAGGGTCTCATGGGGCTCTTCCCCCTTCATGATGAAACACTGGTGGGCCCAATACCATATAGGTCTTATGTGGATAACCACAGGTACAGTGAGTTCATGAGTGAAGCCACTATGCCATATCCAGCAGACATCTTTTTTGTAACACACTTTCCTATCCTGACACTCTTCCATCCTTCCTGCTCCTTCTTCTGTAATATTCCTTGTTCCTTAGAGGGACTATTGTAGATGACCCCTTTAGGACTCAGCATGTCCCATTCTTTATTCTTTGCATGACAATGAGTTATCACTCATTGCAATATGAAGCTGCTGTGTTAAAGGCTGAGAGCAAAACTAATCTATGGGTATAAATATGAATGCCTAGCAAGACATTTTTAGCACATGTCCACTTATTAAATGGTAGTAGTTTCTCCACTAGGTCTTAATATCTCTCTGTCTACCAGCCGTTGACTAAGTTACAGTTCCCTCCTGTGGAGGTGGCCTTGAATCCTATCAGAGAATGGTTAGCTACTCCAATGACATTCAGACCGGTATTGAACCAGGAAGCCCGTCTTGCCTGGCTAGTACTATTGCAGCGTGCAGGGCTCCCAACTAACATATCTACTGTGCTATTTAGTTACAGGTCAACTCAACATAAGCTAGAGTCGTTTTAAAAAAGGAATCTCAATTGAGAAAATGCCCTCAGGTTCAAATACCTGGTGTATTTTCTTGACTGAAAATTGATGTGGGAGGGACCAGTTCCCTGTGCCATCCCTGGCCTTTGGTCCTGGGTACTCTAAGAAAGCAGGTGGAGCAGGCTTGAGGAGCAACACATTAAGCAGCACTCCTCCATGGCCTCTGCATCAGTTTCTGCCTCCAGGTTCCTGCCTTGATTTCCCTTGATGATGAACTTTAAGTTGTCAGATGAAATAAACCCTTTCTTCCCCATGTTGTTTTTTGTCCTGGATTTTTATCACCAAACCCTAAGTAAGACATCCACTTAAAAAATTTACCTTAGGACATCTGGAAAAAAATAAAATGAAAAATCACTTTGGGTATACTGGAAGAACTGTGCCTTCTCTCTGTAGTTCGTTGTGATGACTATGATGTTCCTTTGGAATGTAGAATAGTGCTCTATGGTTCAGGGATTCAAAGGTGTGGCTAGAGGGCTGCATCTGCTCTACAGTGTGGCTTTTGCAAGTGATGCTTTATAGGAACCCAGCCACAGCTGTTCATTACATAGTCCCTAGCTGTGTTGTGACTAAAGTGGAGGAGTTGTGTGGCTGCAAAAGAGATGACGGGACTGCAGCATCTAGGATATCTATGAACGTGGCCTTTACAGAAAGAGTTTGCTGAACCCTCCCTAGAGGAATGTGTGTTTCTAGGCTCAGCAACAAACTCCTTGGAAAGGTTTTCTCACGCTCACAACGGCGGTCACAGGCTATGAATCTTTCAGTCTTACATGCCACTGTTTATTGTATGAGAATCTTTTTTTTTTTTTTTTTTACCCAAAAGCTACTGGGTAAAAGTACTGGATCCACTTTAATGTCCTGAAAATTTCTTCCCTTTTCTGTTAAACCTATGTCTCCTCAGATATTTAGAATCCTGTGTAGTCTTGGTATCTGAAAGCACATTCTCCAATTAAGAAGGGTTAGATTTACATATCATTCACAATATAGTTAGAAAGGGATTTTGTTCATGCATTGTATTGAAATTTGGAGACCTAGTCCCTTTTTTTCAGATAGCAAAAGCAGAGTCTTCCATAACATATGCAGTTGTCCTTTGCTATCTGAGGGGTTAGTTTTGGGACCCATGTGGATAACAATGTCTATGTTTAACCCCCCAATTTTAATATAAAATAACCCAATATTTTCATATAATCTATGTGCACCTTCTTGGATGTTTTAACCTTTCCCTAGATGACTTCAATAAAAATGCTATGTAAATATTTGTTACACTGAATTGTTTAGGGAATGACAAGAAAAAGTCTGCATATGTTCAGTATTGACACATTTTTTTTCTCACTACAAATCTGTGGTTAGTTCAGTCATCAGATACTGAACCTGACTTTGCTATGCAAATGTGGATCAGAGCCCTCCTTTACCATGGAGAACAAGGAAATGAAGACGTATGATTGGCTTATAGCGACAGACATAGTACAGCATCATGGGATGTAAATATTGGAAAAAGACTCTGAGATGCTGTTGTGTCCTTGGCTCTGAAAGCAGTGTGCCCTGGTAGCTTTCACCTCCTTGCAATATACTGGAAATACTTTGATGTCTGGAATTCAAAGTCTCAACAAGCTTTTCAGAATTTCAGGCAATGAAGTTTACTTTTCGAGGGTCTTAAAATAAATTAAATCAAGACAAAAATTCCAGAGCCAACTTCCTGTTGGTTGATGTTGGTTCCGATGTCTTGCTCTTGTTAAGTGATCCTCTGTTTCTATTACTTGCTTCCTGGCAGTTTCTGTGTTCATAGCCAGAGTAAGGGAGCCATTTACATGTTTATGGCTATATTGACTATCTAATTGTGTCGTAGAAGGACAATGGTGTCTTCTAAGTGTCTAATTATGACTGTGTATATTTTACCTTGTAGAATTGGTAGGTCGTTTTAGGTTGCTTAGCATACAATCTTAATTGCCACTCTGGGAGAAGACTATGTATTTATGTTAAGATGTCCAAGTTTCATTCTGGGAATACCTCTTTACATCTAGCATTGGGGAAACTGAGGCAAGAAGATCATAAATTTCAGACTAGCTTGAAATATACAACAAAACTCAACTAAATAAGTGAATTAAAAATAAAGCTTGGAGAGATGGCTCAGTAGGTCAAGCACTTACCACACAAGCCAGGGAACCAGTGTTAGGATCCTTAGAACCTATGTAAAAAGCTGGGTAGACCCAGTGGCCCACCTGTGACCCCAGCTCAAGGAGTCAGACACAGTGGACCTGGGGACAAGCTATTTAGCTGGAGTAGTCAAATGGGTTACCTTCAGTTTCCACCAGAGACTCTACTTCAATATATAAAGTGGAAAATGATTGAAGAAGATACTGAATTTCACCCTTGGGCCTCAACAAGAATGTGTACACACATGCAAACATATATACACACATGAATGCATAATACACACACATACAGAAAACATAAAGGAAAGAAGAAGAAAAATAAAGGCAATGGTTCTGTTTCAGTGAATCACTGGCCAAATGTGGTAATATTATTTTTCATTTTTAAAACTTAGGCTTGAAAGTCGACATGTTAGGTCAATTCAAGTATTCCTAGCGATTTAAAGCATGAATCTAAGTATCCTCAATAACCCGAGAACAAAAAGAAACATTTTAACAAGCAAAAAGTGTTCTATGAGAAGCCATGATTTAATAAAGAAGGAAAAGGAATGGTCTCCATAGACTGAGAGAAAATGGAGCCTTAGTTGTATTTGAGCTGAAGGAATGTTATGAATGTAAAAAGCAGCCCAACCAAAAATCCCCTCAAACTTCGTGTTATTGCAAGACCAGTGTTTGTTAGTGAAAGGAAGCACAAATTGATTTTACTTATTTCCATTTCATATGTATTAACTTTGTTCTTAGAATTCCAATTCCTGAAGGATTTAACTTCAGCAATGACATGGTGGCTGTGATAGATTTAAGAGGGAGCAAATGAGAAAGCCAGAAGTAAATTTTGAAAAGGAGGGAGAAAAATGCCTGAAAGTCAAGAATCTAAGTATGTTATCTGAGACGAGTGAGGAACATAGCTTTCATAAATTGCTAATGTACCGAGAAATAAGTTTCTTGTGTCTTTGGTAGCTGTAAGATAATTACAGTTAAAATTGTAATTGCCATGTACAATTGTATGTGCAGAAGGTATAAAGGCATTTAAGCTGTCATAGTGAGAACAGCTATGAGAAAGGTACATTTTGCTTTATTAAAAATAATTTTTATTAGATTCCAATTTTGTGAAAGGTGTCTCCAAATGTAAATTATCTAAAGTTCAAATTATCTAAGTTCAAATTTTAGTACATGGCTATACACCTAAACTTGATTCTCTGTCTCCAAGGCAATAGGTTTTCTTTTAAAAATATTTTCTATTAGGAAGATTTACAAAACAGCTTACAGGACAAGATTTTTTGTTTTCATAAATAAAGTTCCTTGGTTTTTGCTGGTTCTTTTCAAACTCTTTGACTACTTGGGAAACTGAGTTTTGGCAAGTTTAAGGTTCACTCAAGAATATGTTTGAATGAAAATCATTTAAATAACTGGTTTACACACGACCATTTTAAGGTAAGTAATACATTTAATGCCCAAGTATCCTTGACTAGAAGCATTTAAAGCTGTGTATTTGAACTTCATGCAAATACAATGCAAAGGTTTTCAGAGCTAAAGGCATGCAAGGTTGCTATGTGCAAAAGGGAGGGAAGTGCTCTTGCTTAAAAGCAATTTAGGTTCTCTTCTTTTTGCTATTTGTTATCAGTGCTATTCAGATGAAAGAAACACTCCACCCTTTGGGAACTTGTGTTGTTAAAACTGGTCTATCTTTGCTTGTCTTAAGCAAACAAGCATTTTGTGGCAGTGCATGTGAGACACATTTCAACCTCACACAATGCATCCATCAGCTTGTGATGTCACTTGGCACGGTCTCCCAAAGTTTCGAGAGGTCTGAAGTTTTGATTTTTTTTTGTTTTACAGCCCTATCACAATACCAAACCAAAGATTAACTTTTGCATCAAAAGTAGAAGCTGAATTAATAAATACAGCGCTTCCATGTGGTCATGATGCAAATTTCTGTGGCCCCCCTTCCTATGTTAAATGTGTTTATGTTCTTTAAGTATATAAACCTTCTAAAATCCAACGCTTAGCATAACACTGTTCCTAGCCATTGTCTTTCATAATAAAAAGGTGGGCTAACTTTTTCTAGGCTTGTGTTTATGTGTTTCTAACTGTATCAATTATCTCTAAACAAAGGTAATTACACAAATCCAAACACTGAGTACTCCAGCTAGTATCTACCTAATTATTAAAAATATTGGACATTGGTCACCTAAGAAGGCTACAAATAATTGTCCCTTATTTAGAAAGGTTTTTTGTTTGTTTATATAGAAAGATAGTCTGCCTTGTTGTTGTTGATTTTTGTTTGTTTGTTTGTTTTTCAAGGCAAGGTTTCTCTGTGTAACCTTTACTGTCCTGGAACTTAGTCTGTAGACCAGGCTGGCCTCTAACTCAGAGATTCTCCCACTGCTGCCTCTCAAGTGCTGGAACTAAAGGCATGCATCGCTACTGCTGGGCTAGGATATAGCCTGTTTTTGACACATTACTTCATTTGTTAAATTGAAACGAAAATTGTAATGGACTTCTGGAAAAAAAAATTTAAGACAACTTGGTGAGCCTGACATAATGCTGTCAATCATAATTATCATCCTGAAATGCTATATGTAAAAGAAATAATAAACTGATTTAGCCTATTGCTACATTTTCTTCAAAATGGCTGTTCTGAGTCTTTTGTCTACCACAATTCTGACCCTTCTCTAAACTATTTACAACTAAACCCATTGAAAATGACCTCACAAATGTTTAGTTTCAAACTAATTCTTCTTTAACTATTTGTTCTTGTTGTTTGCATCTTGTTTTTCCCTTATGAAATTGTAACTGTGGCCTCTTGATGTTCTGCAGAAGCAAAGCTTACAGCAAATAACCTGAACAGAACTTTAGAAATGCTGGTATATCACGCATAGGACAGCCTAAAGAAAAGTAGACAATGTCCTGTAGGCTGTGCGTACTTAACACATCAAACTTAGCATCAAACATTCACATTTCCATATCATGGGGACATTATTTCCTTATCAAGGCCCTGTGTATTTAAAAAATCGCAAATGCATGTGCCTACTTTTCTTTTCACTCTGTTTTTGTTTATAGAACTCTCTTCTAGGATCCAAGCAAGAAACAAAGAAAATACATTCTTAGGGATAGGGAAGAATCCCTGAACCTAATGCAATTGTGGGAGCTCAAGAAACAATTTAAAGTGTCACTCTCAGACACACAACTTTGAATGAATGAAATTAGGAGGCTATAGAAGCTTCTTAGAGTCCAGTTATCTGCAACCTTCCCTCACCCCCAATCCAGCAAACCCGGTCCCAGCTATTCACACACAGAAAAGCTTTCTCTGGAGTTCCTGGGTAAGACTGAGAGAAGTCGTTCTGAAAGCAGAGTGAGTGCATTAGAATCCTTCCCTAAAACTTGTTACCTGGGGCAGGGGACCTCACAGAAGAGACGGAAGCATCTCCACCTGCTTGTGCTCAGCAAACCATCGGTTCTTGTGGGACTTTCACATGGGAGATTGTGTGTGCACAGTGAGAGAACCTTCCTCCACAGTGCATTTCTTCCCCTCACCTTGCTTTAAGTGATTGCTGCCTCTGTCTGCCTGAGTCCACAGTGACTTTTCCCTGGCCTGGTATCTGGACCATTTGTTTCTCCTAAAAGCCAGTTACTCCCTGCAAAAGCAACATTGGGAAGAAGATTAATTTGGTTTAGAGTCTGAGGGTACAGTTCACTGTGGTGGTCAAATTGTAGTGATATCTTGTTTATACTTTGACAAATAAAGATTGCCTGAAGATCAGAGGGTGGAGCTAGCCACTAGAGGCCTGGAGGTCTGTACAGAAGTGATATGACTGATCAGAAAGAGGAA